>NC_091470.1:7268974-7574331 GCF_036971445.1 Narcine bancroftii | reverse complement strand
AACAGGACGAGGTCCCTGAAACAGATTAATAGAGCAGGACTAGGTCCCTGAAAGAGATTAATACAACAGGATGAGGTCCCTGTAACAGATTAATACAGCAGGACGATGTCCCTGTAACAGATTAATACAAGAGGACGAGGTCCCTGAAACAGATTAATACAACAGGACGAGGTCCCTGTAACAGATTAATACAACAGGACAAGGTCCCTTTAACAGATTAATAGAACAGGACTAGGTCCGTGAAAGAGATTAATACAACAGGATGATGTCCCTGAAACAGATTAATGCAACAGGACGAGGTCCCTGAAACAGATTAATACAAGAGGACGAGGTCACTGTAACAGATTAATGCAACAGGACAAGGTCCCTGAAACAGATTAATACAACAGGACGAGGTCCCTGAAACAGATTAATACAACAGGACGAGGTCCCTGAAAGAGATTAATACAAAAGGACGAGGTCCCTGAAACAGATTAATACAACAGGACGAGGTCCCTGAAACAGATTAATACAACAGGACGAGGTCCCTGAAACTGATTAATACAAGAGGACGAGGTCCCTGAAACAGATTAATACAAGAGGACGAGGTCCGTGAAACAGATAAATACAACAGGACGAGGTCCCTGAAACAGATTAATAGAGCAGGATGAGGACCTGTAACAAATTAATACAACAGGAAAAGGTCCCTGTAACAGATTAATAGAACAGGACAAGGTCCCTGAAAGAGATTAATACAACAGGATAAGGTCCCTGTTACAGATTAATACAATAGGACGAGGTCCCTGAAACAGATTAATACAACAGGACGAGGTCCGTGTAACAGATGAATATAACAGGACGAGGTCCCTGAAACAGGTTAATACAACATGACGAGGTCCCTGAAACAGATTAATACAAGGGGACGAGGTCCCTGAAACAGATTAATACAACAGGACGAGGTCCATTAAACAGATTAATAGAACAGGACGATGTCCCTGAAACAGATTAATGCAATAGGACGAGGTCCCTGAAACAAATTAATAGAAGAGGACGATGCCCCTGAAACAGATTAATACAAGAGGAAAGGTCTCTGAAACATATTAATACAAAAGGACGAGGTCCCTAAAACAGATTAATAGAACAGATCGAAGTCCCTGAAACAGATTAATACAACAGGACGAGGTCCCTGAAACAGATTAATACAAGAGGACGAGATCCCTGAAACAGATAAATACAACAGGACGAGGTCCCTGAAACAGATTAATACAACAGGACGAGGTCCCTGAAACAGATTAATACAACAGGATGACGTCCCTGAAACAGATTAATACAAGAGGACGAGGTCCCTGAAACAGATTAATACAACAGGACGAAGTCCCTGAAACAGATTAATAGAGCAGGACTAGGTCCCTGAAACAGATTAATACAACAGGACGATGTTTCTGAAACAGATTAATACAACAGGACGATGTTTCTGAAACAGATTAATACAACAGGACGATGTTTCTGAAACAGATTAATACAACAGGACGACGTCCCTGAAACAGATTAATACAGCAGGACGAGGTCCCTGAAACAGATTAATGCAGCAGGATGATGTCAGTGAAACAGATTAATACAACAGGACGAGGTCCGTGAAACAGATAAATACAACAGGACGAGGTCCCTGAAACAGATTAATAGAGCAGGACTAGGTCCCTGAAAGAGATTAATACAACAGGACGAGGTCCCTGTAACAGATTAATACAACAGGACAAGGTCCCTTTAACAGATTAATAGAACAGGACTAGGTCCCTGAAAGAGATTAATACAACAGGATGATGTCCCTGAAACATATTAATGCAACAGGACGAGGTCCCTGAAACAGATTAATACAAGAGGACGAGGTCACTGTAACAGATTAATGCAACAGGACGAGGTCCCTGAAACAGATTAATACAACAGGACGAGGTCCCTGAAACAGATTAATACAAGAGGACGAGGTCCCTGAAAGAGATTAATACAAAAGGACGAGGTCCCTGAAACAGATTAATACAACAGGACGAGTCCCTGAAACAGATTAATACAACAGGACGAGGTCCCTGAAACTGATTAATACAAGAGGACGAGGTCCCTGAAACAGATTAATACAAGAGGACGAGGTCCGTGAAACAGATAAATACAACAGGACGAGGTCCCTGTAACAGATTAATACAACAGGATGATGTTCCTGAAACAGATTAATGCAAATGGACGAGGTCCCTGAAACAGATTAATGCAACAGGATGAGGTCCCTGAAACAGATTAATACAAGAGGACGAAGTCCCTGAAACAGATTAATACAACAGGACGAGGTCCCTGAAAGAGATTAATACAAAAGGACGAGGTCCCTGAAACAGATTAATACAACAGGACGAGGTCCCTGAAACAGATTAATACAACAGGACGAGGTCCTTGAAATAGATTAATACAACAGGACGATGTTTCTGAAACAGATTAATACAACAGGACGACGTCCCTGAAACTGATTAATACAAGAGGACGAGGTCCTTGAAATAGATTAATACAACAGGACGAGGTCCTTGAAATAGATTAATACAACAGGACGATGTTTCTGAAACAGATTAATACAACAGGACGACGTCACTGAAACAGATTAATACAACAGGACGAGGTCCTTGAAATAGATTAATACAACAGGACGATGTTTCTGAAACAGATTAATACAACAGGACGACGTCCCTGAAACAGATTAATACAACAGGACGAGGTCCTTGAAATAGATTAATACAACAGGACGATGTATCTGAAACAGATTAATACAACAGGACGACGTCCCTGAAACAGATTAATACAGCAGGACGAGGTCCCTGAAACAGATTAATGCAGCAGGATGATGTCAGTGAAACAGATTAATACAACAGGACGAGGTCCGTGAAACAGATAAATACAACAGGACGAGGTCCCTGAAACAGATTAATACAACGGGACGAGGTCCCTGTAACAGATTAATACAAGAGGATGATGTCCCTGAAACAGATTAATGCAACAGGATGAGGTCCCTGAAACAGATTAATACAAGAGGACGAGGTCCCTGAAACAGATTAATACAACAGGACGAGATCCCTGAAACAGATAAATACAACAGGACGAGGTCCCTGAAACAGATTAATACAAAAGGACGAGGTCCCTGAAACAGATTTATACAACAGGACGAGGTCCCTGAAACTGATTAATACAAGAGGACGAGGGCCCTGAAACAGATTAATACAAGAGGACGAGGTCCGTGAAACAGATAAATACAACAGGACGAGGTCCCTGAAACAGATTAATAGAGCAGGATAAGGACCTGTAACAGATTAATACAACAGGACAAGGTCCCTGTAACAGATTAATGCAAATGGACGAGGTCCCTGAAACAGATTAATGCAACAGGATGAGGTCCCTGAAACAGATTAATACAAGAGGACGAAGTCCCTGAAACAGATTAATACAACAGGACGAGGTCCCTGAAACAGATTTATACAACAGGACGAGGTCCCTGAAACTGATTAATACAAGAGGACGAGGGCCCTGAAACAGATTAATACAAGAGGACGAGGTCCGTGAAACAGATAAATACAACAGGACGAGGTCCCTGAAACAGATTAATAGAGCAGGATAAGGACCTGTAACAGATTAATACAACAGGACAAGGTCCCTGTAACAGATTAATGCAAATGGACGAGGTCCCTGAAACAGATTAATGCAACAGGATGAGGTCCCTGAAACAGATTAATACAAGAGGACGAAGTCCCTGAAACAGATTAATACAACAGGACGAGGTCCCTGAAACAGATTAATACAACAGGACGAGGTCCATGAAACAGATTAATATAACAGGACAAGGTCCCTGAAACAGGTTAATACAAGAGGACGAGGTCCGAGAAACAGATTAATACAACAGGACGAGGTCCGTGTAACAGATTAATATAACAGGACGAGGTCCCTGAAACAGGTTAATACAACATGACGAGGTCCCTGAAACAGATTAATACAAGGGGACGAGGTCCCTGAAACAGATTAATACAACAGGACGAGGTCCATTAAACAGATTAATAGAACAGGACGATGTCCCTGAAACAGATTAATGCAATAGGACGAGGTCCCTGAAACAAATTAATAGAAGAGGACGATGTCCCAGAAACAGATTAATTCAAGAGGATGAGGTCCCAGAAACAGGTTAATACAACAGGACGAGGTCCTTGAAATAGATTAATACAACAGGACGAGGTCGCTTAAACCAATTAATAGAACAGGACGAGGTCCCTGAAACTGATTAATACAACAGGACGAGGTCCCTGAAACAGATTAATACAACAGGATGACGTCCCTGAAACAGATTAATACAAGAGGACGAGATCCCTGAAACAGATTAATACAACAGGATGACGTCCCTGAAACAGATTAATACAAGAGGACGAGGTCCCTGAAACAGATTAATGCAACAGGATGAGGTCCCTGAAACAGATTAATACAACAGGACGAGGTCCCTGAAACTGATTAATAGAAGAGGACGAGGTCCGTGAAACAGATAAATACAACAGGACGAGGTCCCTGAAACAGATTAATAGAGCAGGATGAGGACCTGTAACAGATTAATACAACAGGACAAGGTCCCTGTAACAGATTAATAGAACAGGACGAGGTCCCTGAAAGAAATTAATACAACAGGATGAGGTCACTGTAACAGATTAATAGAGCAGGACGATGTCCCTGTTACAGATTAATACAACAGGACGAGGTCGCTTAAACCAATTAATAGAACAGGACGACGTCAATAAAACAGATTAATACACCAAGACGAGGACCCTGCAACAAATTAATATAAGAGGACGAGGTCCAAGAAACAGATTAATGCAACAGGACGAGGTCCCTGAAACAAATTAATACAAGAGGACGATGTTTCTGAAAAAGATTAATAAAACAGGACGACGTCCCTGAAACAGATTAATACAACAGGACGAGGTCCCTGAAACAGATTAATACAACAGGCGAGGTCCCTGAAACAGATTAATGCAGCAGGATGATGTCAGTGAAACAGATTAATACAACAGGACGAGGTCCCTGAAACTGATTAATACAACAGGACGAGGTCCCTGAAACAGGTTAATACAAGAGGACGAGGTCCGTGAAACAGATTAATACAACAGGACGAGGTCCCTCAAACATATTAATACAACAGGACCAGGTCCCTGAAACAGATTAATGGAACAGGACGAGGTTCCTGAAATAGATTACTACAACAGGACGATGTCCCTGTAACAGATTAATACAACAGGAGGAGGTCCCTGAAACAGATTAATATAACAGGACGAGGTCCCTGAAACTGATTAAAACAAGAGGACGAGGTCCCTGAAACAGTTTAATACAAGAGGACGAGGTCCGTGAAACAGATAAATACAACAGGACAAGGTCCCTGAAACAGATTAATAGAGCAGGATGATGACCTGTAACAGATTAATACAGCAGGACGATGTCCCTGTAACAGATTAATACAACAGGACGAGGTCCCTGAAACAGATTAATACAACAGGACGAGGTCCCTGTAACAGATTAATACAACAGGATGATGTCCCTGAAACAGATTAATGCAGCAGGACGAGGTCCCTGAAACAGATAAATAGAAGAGGACGAGTTCCGTGTAACAGATTAATGCAACAGGACGAGGTCCCTGTAACAGATTAATACAACAGGATGATGTCCCTGAAACAGGTTAATGCAACAGGACGAGGTCCCTGAAACGGATTAATACAAGAGGACGAGGTCCCTGTAACAGATTAATGCAACAGGACGAGGTCCCTGAAACAGATTAATACAACAGGACGAGATCCCTGAAACAGATTAATAGAACAGGACGAGGTACCTGAAACAGATTAATGCAACAGGACGAGGTCCCTGAAGCAGATTAATGCAACAGGACGAGGTCCCTGTAACAGATTATTGCAAGAGGACGAGGTCCCTGAAACAGATGAATACAAAAGGACGAGGTCCCTGTAACAGATTAATGCAACAGGACGAGGTCCTTGAAACAGATTAATGCAACAGGACGAGGTCCCTGTAACAGATTAATACAACAGGACAAGGTCCCTTTAACAGATTAATAGAACAGGACTAGGTCCCTGAAAGAGATTAATACAACAGGATGATGTCCCTGAAACAGATTAATGCAACAGGACGAGGTCCCTGAAACAGATTAATACAAGAGGACGAGGTCACTGTAACAGATTAATGCAACAGGACGAGGTCCCTGAAACAGATTAATACAAGAGGACGAGGTCCCTGAAACAGATTAATACAAGAGGACGAGGTCCCTGAAAGAGATTAATACAAAAGGACGAGGTCCCTGAAACAGATTAATACAACAGGACGAGGTCCCTGAAACAGATTAATACAACAGGACGAGGTCCCTGAAACTGATTAATACAAGAGGACGAGGTCCCTGAAACAGATTAATACAAGAGGACGAGGTCCGTGAAACAGATAAATACAACAGGACGAGGTCCCTGAAACAGATTAATAGAGCAGGATGAGGACCTGTAACAAATTAATACAACAGGAAAAGGTCCATGTAACAGAATAATAGAACAGGACAAGGTCCCTGAAAGAGATTAATACAACAGGATAAGGTTCCTGTAACAGATTAATACAGCAGGACGATGTCCCTGTTACAGATTAATACAACAGGACGATGTCCCTGAAACAGATTAATACAACAGGACGAGGTCCCTGTAACAGATTAATACAACAGGATGATGTTCCTGAAACAGATTAATGCAAATGGACGAGGTCCCTGAAACAGATTAATGCAACAGGATGAGGTCCCTGAAACAGATTAATACAAGAGGACGAAGTCCCTGAAACAGATTAATACAACAGGACGAGGTCCCTGAAACAGATTAATACAACAGGACGATGTTTCTGAAACAGATTAATACAACAGGACGACGTCCCTGAAACTGATTAATACAAGAGGACGATGTTTCTGAAACAGATTAATACAACAGGACGACGTCCCTGAAACAGATTAATACAGCAGGACGAGGTCCCTGAAACAGATTAATGCAGCAGGATGATGTCAGTGAAACAGATTAATACAACAGGACGAGGTCCCTGAAACTGATTAATACAACAGGACGAGGTCCCTGAAACAGATTAATACAACAGGACGAGGTCCCTGAAACTGATTAATACAAGAGGACGAGGTCCCTGAAACAGATTAATACAAGAGGACGAGGTCCGTGAAACAGATAAATACAACAGGACGAGGTCCCTGAAACAGATTAATAGAGCAGGATGAGGACCTGTAACAAATTAATACAACAGGAAAAGGTCCATGTAACAGAATAATAGAACAGGACAAGGTCCCTGAAAGAGATTAATACAACAGGATAAGGTCCCTGTAACAGATTAATACAGCAGGACGATGTCCCTGTTACAGATTAATACAACAGGACGATGTCCCTGAAACAGATTAATACAACAGGACGAGGTCCCTGTAACAGATTAATACAACAGGATGATGTTCCTGAAACAGATTAATGCAAATGGACGAGGTCCCTGAAACAGATTAATGCAACAGGATGAGGTCCCTGAAACAGATTAATACAACAGGACGAGGTCCCTGAAACAGATTAATACAACAGGACGAGGTCCCTGAAACAGATTAATACAACAGGACGAGGTCCTTGAAATAGATTAATACAACAGGACGATGTTTCTGAAACAGATTAATACAACAGGACGACGTCCCTGAAACAGATTAATACAACAGGACGAGGTCCCTGAAACAGATTAATACAAGAGGACGAGATCCCTGAAACAGATAAATACAACAGGACGAGGTCCCTGAAACAGATTAATACAAGAGGACGATGTTTCTGAAACAGATTAATACAACAGGACGAGGTCCCTGAAACAGATTAATGCAGCAGGATGATGTCAGTGAAACAGATTAATACAACAGGACGAGGTCCCTGAAACTGATTAATACAACAGGACGAGGTCCCTGAAACAGGTTAATACAACAGGACTAGGTCCCTGAAAGAGATTAATACAACAGGATGAGGTCCCTGTAACAGATTAATACAACAGGACGAGGTCCCTGTAACAGATTAATACAAGAGGATGATGTCCCTGAAACAGATTAATGCAACAGGACGAGGTCACTGAAACAGATTAATACAACAGGATGAGGTCCTTGAAACAGATTAATAACACAGGACGAGCTCTCTGAAACAGATTAATGGAACAGGATGAGGTCCCTGAAACAGATTAATGCAACAGGACGAGGTCCCTGAAACAGATTAATACAAGAGGACGAGATCCCTGAAACAGATAAATACAACAGGACGAGGTCCCTGAAACAGATTAATACAAAAGGACGAGGTCCCTGAAACAGATTAATACAACAGGACGAGGTCCCTGAAACAGATTTATACAACAGGACGAGGTCCCTGAAACTGATTAATACAAGAGGACGAGGGCCCTGAAACAGATTAATACAAGAGGACGAGGTCCGTGAAACAGATAAATACAACAGGACGAGGTCCCTGAAACAGATTAATAGAGCAGGATGAGGACCTGTAACAGATTAATACAACAGGACAAGGTCCCTGTAACAGATTAATGCAAATGGACGAGGTCCCTGAAACAGATTAATGCAACAGGATGAGGTCCCTGAAACAGATTAATACAAGAGGACGAAGTCCCTGAAACAGATTAATACAACAGGACGAGGTCCCTGAAACAGATTAATACAACAGGACGAGGTCCATGAAACAGATTAATATAACAGGACGAGGTCCCTGAAACAGGTTAATACAAGAGGACGAGGTCCGAGAAACAGATTAATACAACAGGACGAGGTCCGTGTAACAGATTAATATAACAGGACGAGGTCCCTGAAACAGGTTAATACAACATGACGAGGTCCCTGAAACAGATTAATACAAGGGGACGAGGTCCCTGAAACAGATTAAAACAACAGGACGAGGTCCATTAAACAGATTAATAGAACAGGACGATGTCCCTGAAACAGATTAATGCAATAGGACGAGGTCCCTGAAACAAATTAATAGAAGAGGACGATGTCCCAGAAACAGATTAATTCAAGAGGATGAGGTCCCAGAAACAGGTTAATACAACAGGACGAGGTCCTTGAAATAGATTAATACAACAGGACGAGGTCGCTTAAACCAATTAATAGAACAGGACGAGGTCCCTAAAACAGATTAATACAAGAGGATGATGTTTCTGAAACAGATTAATATAACAGGACGAGGTCCCTGAAACTGATTAATACAACAGGACGAGGTCCCTGAAACAGATTAATACAACAGGATGACGTCCCTGAAACAGATTAATACAAGAGGACGAGGTCCCTGAAACAGATTAATACAACAGGATGACGTCCCTGAAACAGATTAATACAAGAGGACGAGGTCCCTGAAACAGATTAATGCAACAGGATGAGGTCCCTGAAACAGATTAATACAACAGGACGAGGTCCCTGAAACTGACTAATAGAAGAGGACGAGGTCCGTGAAACAGATAAATACAACAGGACGAGGTCCCTGAAACAGATTAATAGAGCAGGATGAGGACCTGTAACAGATTAATACAACAGGACAAGGTCCCTGTTACAGATTAATACAACAGGACGAGGTCGCTTAAACCAATTAATAGAACAGGACGACGTCAATAAAACAGATTAATTAACCAAGACGAGGACCCTGCAACAAATTAATATAAGAGGACGAGGTCCAAGAAACAGATTAATGCAACAGGACGAGGTCCCTGAAACAAATTAATACAAGTGGACGATGTTTCTGAAAAAGATTAATAAAACAGGACGACGTCCCTGAAACAGATTAATACAACAGGACGAGGTCCCTGAAACAGATTAATACAACAGGCGAGGTCCCTGAAACAGATTAATGCAGCAGGATGATGTCAGTGAAACAGATTAATACAACAGGACGAGGTCCCTGAAACTGATTAATACAACAGGACGAGGTCCCTGAAACAGGTTAATACAAGAGGACGAGGTCCGTGAAACAGATTAATACAACAGGACGAGGTCCCTCAAACATATTAATACAACAGGACCAGGTCCCTGAAACAGATTAATGGAACAGGACGAGGTTCCTGAAATAGATTACTACAACAGGACGATGTCCCTGTAACAGATTAATACAACAGGAGGAGGTCCCTGAAACAGATTAATATAACAGGACGAGGTCCCTGAAACTGATTAAAACAAGAGGACGAGGTCCCTGAAACAGTTTAATACAAGAGGACGAGGTCCGTGAAACAGATAAATACAACAGGACAAGGTCCCTGAAACAGATTAATAGAGCAGGATGATGACCTGTAACAGATTAATACAGCAGGACGATGTCCCTGTAACAGGTTAATACAACAGGACGAGGTCCCTGAAACAGATTAATACAACAGGACGAGGTCCCTGTAACAGATTAATACAACAGGATGATGTCCCTGAAACAGATTAATGCAGCAGGACGAGGTCCCTGAAACAGATAAATAGAAGAGGACGAGTTCCGTGTAACAGATTAATGCAACAGGACGAGGTCCCTGTAACAGATTAATACAACAGGATGATGTCCCTGAAACAGGTTAATGCAACAGGACGAGGTCCCTGAAACGGTTTAATACAAGAGGACGAGCTCCCTGTAACAGATTAATGCAACAGGACGAGGTCCCTGAAACAGATTAATACAACAGGACGAGATCCATGAAACAGATTAATAGAACAGGACGAGGTACCTGAAACAGATTAATGCAACAGGACGAGGTCCCTGAAGCAGATTAATGCAACAGGACGAGGTCCCTGTAACAGATTATTGCAAGAGGACGAGGTCCCTGAAACAGATGAATACAAAAGGACGAGGTCCCTGTAACAGATTAATGCAACAGGACGAGGTCCTTGAAACAGATTAATGCAACAGGACGAGGTCCCTGAAACAGATTAATACAACACGACGAGGTCCCTGAAACAGAATATTGCAACAGGACGAGGTCCCTGTATCAGATTAATGCAACAGGACGAGGTCCCTGTAACAGATTAATGCAATAGGACGAGGTCCCTGAAACAGATTAATACAACAGGACGAGGTCACTTAAACAGATTAATACAACAGGACGAGGTCCCTGAAACAGATTAATACAACAGGATGAGATCACTGAAACAGATTAATACAACAGGACGAGGTCCCTGAAACAGATTAATACAAGAGGACGAGATCCCTGAAACAGATAAATACAACAGGACGAGGTCCCTGAAACAGATTAATACAACAGGACGAGGTCCCTGAAACAGATTAATACAAGAGGACGAGATCCCTGAAACAGATAAATACAACAGGACGAGGTCCCTGAAACAGATTAATACAAAAGGACGAGGTCCCTGAAACAGATTAATACAACAGGATGATGTCCCTGAAACAGATTAATAGAACAGGACGAGGTCCCTGAAACAGATTAATGGAACAGGATGAGGTCCCTGAAACAGATTAATACAAGAGGACGAGATCCCTGAAAGAGATTAATACAACAGGACGAGGTCCCTGAAACAGATTAATACAACAGGACGAGGTCCCTGAAACAGATTAATACAAAAGGACGAGGTCCCTGAAACAGATTAATACAACAGGATGACGTCCCTGAAACAGATTAATACAAGAGGACGAAGTCCCTGAAACAGATTAATACAACAGGATGACGTCCCTGAAACAGATTAATACAAGAGGACGAGGTCCCTGAAACAGATTAATGCAACAGGATGAGGTCCCTGAAACAGATTAATACAAGAGGACGAAGTCCCTGAAACAGATTAATACAACAGGACGAAGTCCCTGAAACAGATTAATACACCAGGACGAGGTCCCTAAAAGAGATTGATACAAAAGGACGAAGTCCCTGAAACAGATTAATACAAGAGGACGAGGTCCCAGAAACAGAATAATATAACAGGACGTGTTCCCTAAAACAGATTAATAGAACAGGACAAGATACCAGAAACAGATTAATTCAAGAGGATGAGGTCCCAGAAACAGGTTAATACAACAGGATGAGGTCCTTGAAATAGATTAATACAACAGGACGATGTTTCTGAAACAGATTAATACAACAGGACGACGTCCCTGAAACAGATTAATACAAGAGGACGATGTTTCTGAAACAGATTAATACAACAGGACGACGTCCCTGAAACAGATTAATACAGCAGGACGAGGTCCCTGAAACAGATTAATGCAGCAGGATGATGTGAGTGAAACAGATTAATACAACAGGACGAGGTCCCTGAAACTGATTAATACAACAGGACGAGGTCCCTGAAGCAGGTTAATACAAGAGGACGAGGTCCGTGAAACAGATAAATACAACAGGACGAGGTCCCTGAAACAGATTAATAGAGCAGGACTACGTCCCTGAAAGAGATTAATACAACAGGACGAGGTCCCTGAAGCAGGTTAATACAAGAGGACGAGGTCCGTGAAACAGATAAATACAACAGGACGAGGTCCCTGAAACAGATTAAAAGAGCAGGATGAGGACCTGTAACAAATTAATACAACAGGAAAAGGTCCCTGTAACAGATTAATAGAACAGGACAAGGTCCCTGAAAGAGATTAATACAACAGGATAAGGTCCCTGTTACAGATTAATACAATAGGACGAGGTCCCTGAAACAGATTAATACAAGAGGACGAGGTCCGTGAAACAGATAAATACAACAGGACGAGGTCCCTGAAACAGATTAATAGAGCAGGATGAGGACCTGTAACAAATTAATACAACAGGAAAAGGTCCCTGTAACAGATTAATAGAACAGGACAAGGTCCCTGAAAGAGATTAATACAACAGGATAAGGTCCCTGTTACAGATTAATACAATAGGACGAGGTCCCTGAAACAGATTAATACAACAGGACGAGGTCCGTGTAACAGATGAATATAACAGGACGAGGTCCCTGAAACAGGTTAATACAACATGACGAGGTCCCTGAAACAGATTAATACAAGGGGACGAGGTCCCTGAAACAGATTAATACAACAGGACGAGGTCCATTAAACAGATTAATAGAACAGGACGATGTCCCTGAAATAGATTAATGCAATAGGACGAGGTCCCTGAAACAAATTAATAGAAGAGGACGATGCCCCTGAAACAGATTAATACAAGAGGAAAGGTCTCTGAAACATATTAATACAAAAGGACGAGGTCCCTAAAACAGATTAATAGAACAGATCGAAGTCCCTGAAACAGATTAATACAACAGGACAAGATCCCAGAAAGAGATTAATTCAAGAGGATGAGGTCCCTGAAACAGATTAATACAAGAGGACGAGATCCCTGAAACAGATAAATACAACAGGACGAGGTCCCTGAAACAGATTAATACAACAGGACGAGGTCCCTGAAACAGATTAATACAAAAGGACGAGGTCCCTGAAACAGATTAATGCAACAGGATGAGTTCCCAGAAACAGATTAATACAAGAGGACGAAGTCCCTGAAACAGATTAATACAACAGGACGAAGTCCCTGAAACAGAATAATATAACAGGACGTGGTCCCTAAAACAGATTAATAGAACAGGACAAGATACCAGAAACAGATTAATTCAAGAGGATGAGGTCCGTGAAACAGATAAATACAAGAGGACGAGGTCCCTGAAACAGATTAATAGAGCAGGATGAGGACCTGTAACAGATTAATACAACAGGACAAGGTCCCTGTAACAGATTAATGCAAATGGACGAGGTCCCTGAAACAGATTAATGCAACAGGATGAGGTCCCTGAAACAGATTAATACAAGAGGACGAAGTCCCTGAAACAGATTAATACAACAGGACGAGGTCCCTGAAACAGATTAATACAACAGGACGAGGTCCATGAAACAGATTAATATAACAGGACGAGGTCCCTGAAACAGGTTAATACAAGAGGACGAGGTCCGAGAAACAGATTAATACAACAGGATGACGTCCCTGAAACAGATTAATACAAGAGGACGAGGTCCCTGAAACAGATTAATGCAACAGGATGAGTTCCCTGAAACAGATTAATACAAGAGGACGAAGTCCCTGAAACAGATTAATACAACAGGACGAAGTCCCTGAAACAGATTAATACAAGAGGACGAAGTCCCTGAAACAGATTAATACAACAGGACGAAGTCCCTGAAACAGATTAATACAACAGGACGAGGTCCCTAAAACAGATTAATAGAACAGGACAAGATACCAGAAACAGATTAATTCAAGAGGATGAGGTCCCAGAAACAGGTTAATACAACAGGACGAGGTCCTTGAAATAGATTAATACAACAGGACGACGTCCCTGAAACAGATTAATTTAAGAGGACAATGTTTCTGAAACAGATTAATACAACAGGACGACGTCCCTGAAACAGATTAATACAAGAGGACGAGGTCCCTGAAACAGATTAATGCAGCAGGATGATGTCAGTGAAACAGATTAATACAACAGGACGAGGTCCGTGAAACAGATAAATACAACAGGACGAGGTCCCTGAAAGAGATTAATACAACAGGATGAGGTCCCTGTAACAGATTAATACAGCAGGACGATGTCCCTGTAACAGATTAATACAACAGGACGAGGTCCCTGAAACAGATTAATACAACAGGACGAGGTCCCTGTAACAGATTAATACAACAGGATAAGGTCCCTTTAACAGATTAATAGAACAGGACTAGGTCCCTGAAAGAGATTAATACAACAGGATGATGTCCCTGAAACAGATTAATGCAACAGGACGAGGTCCATGAAACAGATTAATACAAGAGGACGAGGTCACTGTAACAGATTAATGCAACAGGACGAGGTCCCTGAAACAGATTAATACAACAGGACGAGGTCCCTGAAACAGATTAATACAAGAGGACGAGGTCCCTGAAAGAGATTAATACAAAAGGACGAGGTCCCTGAAACAGATTAATACAACAGGACGAGGTCCCTGAAACAGATTAATACAACAGGACGAGGTCCCTGAAACTGATTAATACAAGAGGACGAGGTCCCTGAAACAGATTAATACAAGAGGACGAGGTCCGTGAAACAGATAAATACAACAGGACGAGGTCCCTGAAACAGATTAATACAACAGGATAAGGTCCCTGTAACAGATTAATACAGCAGGACGATGTCCCTGTTACAGATTAATACAACAGGACGATGTCCCTGAAACAGATTAATACAACAGGACGAGGTCCCTGTAACAGATTAATACAACAGGATGATGTCCCTGAAACAGATTAATGCAAATGGACGAGGTCCCTGAAACAGATTAATGCAACAGGACGAGGTCCCTGAAAGAGATTAATACAAAAGGACGAGGTCCCTGAAAGAGATTAATACAAAAGGACGAGGTCCCTGAAACAGATTAATACAACAGGACGAGGTCCCTGAAAGAGATTAATACAAAAGGACGAGGACCCTGAAACAGATTAATACAACAGGACGAGGTCCCTGAAACAGATTAATACAACAGGACGAGGTCCTTGAAATAGATTAATACAACAGGACGATGTTTCTGAAACAGATTAATACAACAGGACGACGTCCCTGAAACTGATTAATACAAGAGGACGATGTTTCTGAAACAGATTAATACAACAGGACGACGTCCCTGAAACAGATTAATACAGCAGGACGAGGTCCCTGAAACAGATTAATGCAGCAGGATGATGTCAGTGAAACAGATTAATACAACAGGACGAGGTCCCTGAAACTGATTAATACAACAGGACGAGGTCCCTGAAACAGGTTAATACAAGAGGACGAGGTCCGTGAAACAGATAAATACAACAGGACGAGGTCCCTGAAACAGATTAATAGAGCAGGACTAGGTCCCTGAAAGAGATTAATACAACAGGATGAGGTCCCTGTAACAGATTAATACAACAGGACGAGGTCCCTGAAACAGATTAATACAACGGGACGAGGTCCTTTAAACAGATTAATACAAGAGGATGATGTCCCTGAAACAGATTAATGCAACAGGATGAGGTCCCTGAAACAGATTAATACAAGAGGACGAGGTCCCTGAAACAGATTAATACAACAGGATGAGGTCCTTGAAACAGATTAATAACACAGGACGAGCTCTCTGAAACAGATTAATGGAACAGGATGAGGTCCCTGAAACAGATTAATGCAACAGGACGAGGTCCCTGAAACAGATTAATACAAGAGGACGAGATCCCTGAAACAGATAAATACAACAGGACGAGGTCCCTGAAACAGATTGATAGAGCAGGACTAGGTCCCTGAAAGAGATTAATACAACAGGATGAGGTCCCTGTAACAGATTAATACAACAGGACAAGGTCCCTTTAACAGATTAATAGAACAGGACTAGGTCCCTGAAAGAGATTAATACAACAGGATGATGTCCCTGAAACAGATTAATGCAACAGGACAAGATCCCAGAAACAGATTAATTCAAGAGGATGAGGTCCCTGAAACAGATTAATACAAGAGGACGAGATCCCTGAAACAGATAAATACAACAGGACGAGGTCCCTGAAACAGATTAATACAACAGGACGAGGTCCCTGAAACAGATTAATACAAAAGGACGAGGTCCCTGAAACAGATTAATGCAACAGGATGAGTTCCCTGAAACAGATTAATACAAGAGGACGAAGTCCCTGAAACAGATTAATACAACAGGACGAAGTCCCTGAAACAGATTAATACACCAGGACGATGTCCCAGAAACAGATTAATGCAACAGGACGTGGTCCCTAAAACAGATTAATAGAACAGGACAAGATACCAGAAACAGATTAATTCAAGAGGATGAGGTCCCAGAAACAGGTTAATACAACAGGACGAGGTCCTTGAAATAGATTAATACAACAGGACGATGTTTCTGAAACAGATTAATACAACAGGACGACGTCCCTGAAACAGATTAATTTAAGAGGACAATGTTTCTGAAACAGATTAATACAACAGGACGACGTCCCTGAAACAGATTAATACAGCAGGACGAGGTCCCTGAAACAGATTAATGCAGCAGGATGATGTCAGTGAAACAGATTAATACAACAGGACGAGGTCCGTGAAACAGATAAATACAACAGGACGAGGTCCCTGAAACAGATTAATAGAGCAGGACTAGGTCCCTGAAAGAGATTAATACAACAGGATGAGGTCCCTGTAACAGATTAATACAGCAGGACGATGTCCCTGTAACAGATTAATACAACTGGACGAGGTCCCTGAAACAGATTAATACAACAGGACGAGGTCCCTGTAACAGATTAATACAACAGGACAAGGTCCCTTTAACAGATTAATAGAACAGGACTAGGTCCCTGAAACAGATTAATGCAACAGGACGAGGTCCCTGAAACAGATTAATACAAGAGGACGAGGTCACTGTAACAGATTAATGCAACAGGAGGAGGTCCCTGAAACAGATTAATACAACAGGACGAGGTCCCTGAAACAGATTAATACAAGAGGACGAGGTCCCTGAAAGAGATTAATACAAAACGACGAGGTCCCTGAAACAGATTAATACAACAGGACGAGGTCCCTGAAACAGATTAATACAACAGGACGAGGTCCCTGAAACTGATTAATACAAGAGGACGAGGTCCCTGAAACAGATTAATACAAGAGGACGAGGTCCGTGAAACAGATAAATACAACAGGACGAGGTCCCTGAAACAGATTAATAGAGCAGGATGAGGACCTGTAACAAATTAATACAACAGGATAAGGTCCCTGTAACAGATTAATACAGCAGGACGATGTCCCTGTTACAGATTAATACAACAGGACGAGGTCCCTGTAACAGATTAATACAACAGGATGATGTCCCTGAAACAGATTAATGCAACAGAATGAGGTCCCTGAAACAGATTAATACAAGAGGACGAAGTCCCTGAAACAGATTAATACAACAGGACGAGGTCCCTGAAACAGATTAATACAACAGGACGAGGTCCATGAAACAGATTAATATAACAGGACGAGGTCCCTGAAACAGGTTAATACAAGAGGACGAGGTACCTGAAACAGATTAATTCAACAGGACGAGGTCCGAGAAACAGATTAATACAACAGGACGAGGTCCGTGTAACAGATTAATATAACAGGACGAGGTCCCTGAAACAGGTTAATACAACATGACGAGGTCCTTGAAACAGATTAATACAAAAGGACGAGGTCCCTAAAACAGATTAATAGAACAGATCGAAGTCCCAGAAACAGGTTAATACAACAGGACGAGGTCCTTGAAATAGATTAATACAACAGGACGAGGTCGCTTAAACCAATTAATAGAACAGGACGAGGTCCCGAAAACAGATTAATACAACAGGATGAGGTCCCTGAAACTGATTAATACAACAGGACGAGGTCCCTGAAACAGATTAATACAACAGGATGACGTCCCTGAAACAGATTAATACAAGAGGACGAGATCCCTGAAACAGATTAATACAACAGGTTGACGTCCCTGAAACAGATTAATACAACAGGACGAGGTCCCTGAAACAGATTAATACAACAGGACGAGGTCCCTGAAACTGATTAATAGAAGAGGACGAGGTCCGTGAAACAGATAAATACAACAGGACGAGGTCCCTGAAACAGATTAATACAACAGGACGAGATCCCTGAAACAGATTAATAGAACAGGACGAGGTACCTGAAACAGATTAATGCAACAGGACGAGGTCCCTGAAACAGATTAATGCAACAGGACGAGGTCCCTGTAACAGATTATTGCAAGAGGACGAGGTCCCTGAAACAGATGAATACAAAAGGACGAGGTCCCTGTAACAGATTAATGCAACGGGACGAGGTCCTTGAAACAGATTAATGCAACAGGACGAGGTCCCTGAAACAGATTAATACAACACGACGAGGTCCCTGAAACAGAATATTGGAACAGGACGAGGTCCCTGTATCAGATTAATGCAACAGGACGAGGTCCCTGTAACAGATTAATGCAATAGGACGAGGTCCCTGAAACAGATTAATACAACAGGACGAGGTCCCTGAAGCAGGTTAATACAAGAGGACGAGGTCCGTGAAACAGATAAATACAACAGGACGAGGTCCCTGAAACAGATTAATAGAGCAGGACTAGGTCCCTGAAAGAGATTAATACAACAGGATGAGGTCCCTGTAACAGATTAATACAGCAGGACGATGTCCCTGTAACAGATTAATACAACAGGACGAGGTCCCTGAAACAGATTAATACAACAGGACGAGGTCCCTGTAACAGATTAATACAACAGGACAAGGTCCCTTTAACAGATTAATAGAACAGGACTAGGTCCCTGAAAGAGATTAATACAACAGGATGATGTCCCTGAAACAGATTAATGCAACAGGACGAGGTCCCTGAAACAGATTAATACAAGAGGACGAGGTCACTGTAACAGATTAATGCAACAGGACGAGGTCCCTGAAACAGATTAATACAACAGGACGAGGTCCCTGAAACAGATTAATACAACAGGACGAGGTCCCTGAAACAGATTAATACAACAGGACGAGGTCCCTGAAACTGATTAATACAAGAGGACGAGGTCCCTGAAACAGATTAATACAAGAGGACGAGGTCCGTGAAACAGATAAATACAACAGGACGAGGTCCCTGAAACAGATTAATAGAGCAGGATGAGGACCTGTAACAAATTAATACAACAGGAAAAGGTCCCTGTAACAGATTAATAGAACAGGACGAGGTCCCTGAAACAGATTAACGAGGTCCGTGTAACAGATGAATATAACAGGACGAGGTCCCTGAAACAGGTTAATACAACATGACGAGGTCCCTGAAACAGATTAATACAAGGGGACGAGGTCCCTGAAACAGATTAATACAACAGGACGAGGTCCATTAAACTGATTAATAGAACAGGACGATGTCCCTGAAACAGATTAATACAACAGGACGAGGTCCATTAAACAGATTAATAGAACAGGACGATGTCCCTGAAACAGATTAATGCAATAGGACGAGATCCCTGAAACAGATAAATACAACAGGACGAGGTCCCTGAAACAGATTAATACAACAGGACGAGGTCCCTGAAACAGATTAATACAAAAGGACGAGGTCCCTGAAACAGATTAATACAACAGGATGACGTCCCTGAAACAGATTAATACAAGAGGACGAGGTCCCTGAAACAGATTAATGCAACAGGATGAGTTCCCTGAAACAGATTAATACAAGAGGACGAAGTCCCTGAAACAGATTAATACAACAGGACGAAGTCCCTGAAACAGATTAATACACCAGGACGAGGTCCCAGAAACAGAATATATTAACAGGACGTGGTCCCTAAAACAGATTAATAGAACAGGACAAGATACCAGAAACAGATTAATTCAAGAGGATGAGGTCCCAGAAACAGGTTAATACAACAGGACGAGGTCCTTGAAATAGATTAATACAACAGGACGATGTTTCTGAAACAGATTAATACAACAGGACGACGTCCCTGAAACAGATTAATTTAAGAGGACAATGTTTCTGAAACAGATTAATACAACAGGACGACGTCCCTGAAACAGATTAATACAGCAGGACGAGGTCCCTGAAACAGATTAATGCAGCAGGATGATGTCAGTGAAACAGATTAATACAACAGGACGAGGTCCGTGAAACAGATAAATACAACAGGACGAGGTCCCTGAAACAGATTAATAGAGCAGGACTAGGTCCCTGAAAGAGATTAATACAACAGGATGAGGTCCCTGTAACAGATTAATACAGCAGGACGATGTCCCTGTAACAGATTAATACAACAGGACGAGGTCCCTGAAACAGATTAATACAACAGGACGAGGTCCCTGTAACAGATTAATACAACAGGAAAAGGTCCCTTTAACAGATTAATAGAACAGGACTAGGTCCCTGAAACAGATTAATGCAACAGGACGAGGTCCCTGAAACAGATTAATACAAGAGGACGAGGTCACTGTAACAGATTAATGCAACAGGACGAGGTCCCTGAAACAGATTAATACAACAGGACGAGGTCCCTGAAACAGATTAATACAAGAGGACGAGGTCCCTGAAAGAGATTAATACAAAAGGACGAGGTCCCTGAAACAGATTAATACAACAGGACGAGGTCCCTGAAACAGATTAATACAACAGGACGAGGTCCCTGAAACTGATTAATACAAGAGGACGAGGTCCCTGAAACAGATTAATACAAGAGGACGAGGTCCGTGAAACAGATAAATACAACAGGACGAGGTCCGTGAAACAGATTAATACAACAGGACGAGGTCCCTGTAACAGATTAATACAACAGGATGATGTCCCTGAAACAGATTAATGCAACAGAATGAGGTCCCTGAAACAGATTAATACAAGAGGACGAAGTCCCTGAAACAGATTAATACAACAGGACGAGGTCCCTGAAACAGATTAATACAACAGGACGAGGTCCATGAAACAGATTAATATAACAGGACGAGGTCCCTGAAACAGGTTAATACAAGAGGACGAGGTACCTGAAACAGATTAATACAACAGGACGAGGTCCGAGAAACAGATTAATACAACAGGACGAGGTCCGTGTAACAGATTAATATAACAGGACGAGGTCCCTGAAACAGGTTAATACAACATGACGAGGTCCTTGAAACAGATTAATACAAAAGGACGAGGTCCCTAAAACAGATTAATAGAACAGATCGAAGTCCCAGAAACAGGTTAATACAACAGGACGAGGTCCTTGAAATAGATTAATACAACAGGACGAGGTCGCTTAAACCAAATAATAGAACAGGACGAGGTCCCGAAAACAGATTAATACAACAGGATGAGGTCCCTGAAACAGATTAATGCAGCAGGATGATGTCAGTGAAACAGATTAATACAACAGGACGAGGTCCCTGAAACTGATTAATACAACAGGACGAGGTCCCTGAAACAGATTAATACAACAGGATGACGTCCCTGAAACAGATTAATACAAGAGGACGAGATCCCTGAAACAGATTAATACAACAGGTTGACGTCCCTGAAACAGATTAATACAACAGGACGAGGTCCCTGAAACAGATTAATACAACAGGACGAGGTCCCTGAAACTGATTAATAGAAGAGGACGAGGTCCGTGAAACAGATAAATACAACAGGACGAGGTCCCTGAAACAGATTAATACAACAGGACGAGATCCCTGAAACAGATTAATAGAACAGGACGAGGTACCTGAAACAGATTAATGCAACAGGACGAGGTCCCTGAAACAGATTAATGCAACAGGACGAGGTCCCTGTAACAGATTATTGCAAGAGGACGAGGTCCCTGAAACAGATGAATACAAAAGGACGAGGTCCCTGTAACAGATTAATGCAACAGGACGAGGTCCTTGAAACAGATTAATGCAACAGGACGAGGTCCCTGAAACAGATTAATACAACACGACGAGGTCCCTGAAACAGAATATTGGAACAGGACGAGGTCCCTGTATCAGATTAATGCAACAGGACGAGGTCCCTGTAACAGATTAATGCAATAGGACGAGGTCCCTGAAACAGATTAATACAACAGGACGAGGTCACTTAAACAGATTAATACAACAGGACGAGGTCCCTGAAACAGATTAATACAACAGGATGAGATCCCTGAAACAGATTAATACAACAGGACGAGGTCCCTGAAACAGATTAATGGAACAGGATGAGGTCCCTGAAACTGATTAATACAAGAGGACGAGATCCCTGAAACAGATAAATACAACAGGACGAGGTCCCTGAAACAGATTAATACAACAGGACGAGGTCCCTGAAACAGATTAATACAAAAGGACGAGGTCCCTGAAACAGATTAATACAACAGGATGACGTCCCTGAAACAGATTAATACAAGAGGACGAGGTCCCTGAAACAGATTAATGCAACAGGAAGAGGTCCCTGAAACAGATTAATACAACAGGACGAGGTCCCTGAAACAGATTAATGGAACAGGATGAGGTCCCTGAAACAGATTAATACAAGAGGACGAGATCCCTGAAACAGATAAATACAACAGGACGAGGTCCCTGAAACAGATTAATGCAACAGGATGAGGTCCCTGAAACAGATTAATACAAGAGGACGAAGTCCCTGAAACAGATTAATACAACAGGACGAAGTCCCTGAAACAGATTAATACACCAGGACGAGGTCCCTGAAACAGATTAATACAAGAGGACGAAGTCCCTGAAACAGATTAATACAAGAGGACGAAGTCCCTGAAACAGATTAATACAAAAGGACGAAGTCCCTGAAACAGATTAATACAAGAGGACGAGGTCCCAGAAACAGAATAATATAACAGGACGTGGTCCCTAAAACAGATTAATAGAACAGGACAAGATACCAGAAACAGATTAATTCAAGAGGATGAGGTCCCAGAAACAGGTTAATACAACAGGACGAGGTCCTTGAAATAGATTAATACAACAGGACGATGTTTCTGAAACAGATTAATACAACAGGACGACGTCCCTGAAACAGATTAATACAAGAGGACGATGTTTCTGAAACAGATTAATACAACAGGACGACGTCCCTGAAACAGATTAATACAGCAGGACGAGGTCCCTGAAACAGATTAATGCAGCAGGATGATGTGAGTGAAACAGATTAATACAACAGGACGAGGTCCCTGAAACTGATTAATACAACAGGACGAGGTCCCTGAAGCAGGTTAATACAAGACGACGAGGTCCGTGAAACAGATAAATACAACAGGACGAGGTCCCTGAAACAGATTAATAGAGCAGGACTAGGTCCCTGAAAGAGATTAATACAACAGGATGAGGTCCCTGTAACAGATTAATACAGCAGGACGATGTCCCTGTAACAGATTAATACAACAGGACGAGGTCCCTGAAACAGATTAATACAACAGGACGAGGTCCCTGTAACAGATTAATACAACAGGACAAGATCCCTTTAACAGATTAATAGAACAGGACTAGGTCCCTGAAAGAGATTAATACAACAGGATGATGTCCCTGAAACAGATTAATGCAACAGGACGAGGTCCCTGAAACAGATTAATACAAGAGGACGAGGTCCCTGAAACAGATTAATACAACAGGACGAGGTCCCTGGAAGAGATTAATACAAAAGGACGAGGTCCCTGAAATAGATTAATACAACAGGACGAGGTCGCTTAAACCAATTAATAGAACAGGACGAGGTCCCGAAAACAGATTAATACAACAGGATGAGGTCCCTGAAACAGATTAATGCAGCAGGATGATGTCAGTGAAACAGATTAATACAACAGGACGAGGTCCCTGAAACTGATTAATACAACAGGACGAGGTCCCTGAAACAGATTAATACAACAGGATGACGTCCCTGAAACAGATTAATACAAGAGGACGAGATCCCTGAAACAGATTAATACAACAGGTTGACGTCCCTGAAACAGATTAATACAACAGGACGAGGTCCCTGAAACAGTTTAATACAACAGGACGAGGTCCCTGAAACTGATTAATAGAAGAGGACGAGGTCCGTGAAACAGATAAATACAACAGGACGAGGTCCCTGAAACAGATTAATACAACAGGACGAGATCCCTGAAACAGATTAATAGAACAGGACGAGGTACCTGAAACAGATTAATGCAACAGGACGAGGTCCCTGAAACAGATTAATGCAACAGGACGAGGTCCCTGTAACAGATTATTGCAAGAGGACGAGGTCCCTGAAACAGATGAATACAAAAGGACGAGGTCCCTGTAACAGATTAATGCAACAGGACGAGGTCCTTGAAACAGATTAATGCAACAGGACGAGGTCCCTGAAACAGATTAATACAACACGACGAGGTCCCTGAAACAGAATATTGGAACAGGACGAGGTCCCTGTATCAGATTAATGCAACAGGACGAGGTCCCTGTAACAGATTAATGCAATAGGACGAGGTCCCTGAAACAGATTAATACAACAGGACGAGGTCACTTAAACAGATTAATACAACAGGACGAGGTCCCTGAAACAGATTAATACAACAGGATGAGATCCCTGAAACAGATTAATACAACAGGACGAGGTCCCTGAAACAGATTAATGGAACAGGATGAGGTCCCTGAAACTGATTAATACAAGAGGACGAGATCCCTGAAACAGATAAATACAACAGGACGAGGTCCCTGAAACAGATTAATACAACAGGACGAGGTCCCTGAAACAGATTAATACAAAAGGACGAGGTCCCTGAAACAGATTAATACAACAGGATGACGTCCCTGAAACAGATTAATACAAGAGGACGAGGTCCCTGAAACAGATTAATGCAACAGGAAGAGGTCCCTGAAACAGATTAATACAACAGGACGAGGTCCCTGAAACAGATTAATGGAACAGGATGAGGTCCCTGAAACAGATTAATACAAGAGGACGAGATCCCTGAAACAGATAAATACAACAGGACGAGGTCCCTGAAACAGATTAATACAACAGGACGAGGTCCCTGAAACAGATTAATACAAAAGGACGAGGTCCCTGAAACAGATTAATACAACAGGATGACGTCCCTGAAACAGATTAATACAAGAGGACGAGGTCCCTGAAACAGATTAATGCAACAGGATGAGGTCCCTGAAACAGATTAATACAAGAGGACGAAGTCCCTGAAACAGATTAATACAACAGGACGAAATCCCTGAAACAGATTAATACACCAGGACGAGGTCCCTGAAACAGATTAATACAAGAGGACGAAGTCCCTGAAACAGATTAATACAAGAGGACGAAGTCCCTGAAACAGATTAATACAAAAGGACGAAGTCCCTGAAACAGATTAATACAAGAGGACGAGGTCCCAGAAACAGAATAATATAACAGGACGTGGTCCCTAAAACAGATTAATACAAGAGGACGAAGTCCCTGAAACAGATTAATACAAGAGGACGAAGTCCCTGAAACAGATTAATACAAAAGGACGAAGTCCCTGAAACAGATTAATTCAAGAGGATGAGGTCCCAGAAACAGGTTAATACAACAGGACGAGGTCCTTGAAATAGATTAATACAACAGGACGATGTTTCTGAAACAGATTAATACAACAGGACGACGTCCCTGAAACAGATTAATACAAGAGGACGATGTTTCTTAAACAGATTAATACAGCAGGACGAGGTCCCTGAAACAGATTAATGCAGCAGGATGATGTGAGTGAAACAGATTAATACAACAGGACGAGGTCCCTGAAACTGATTAATACAACAGGACGAGGTCCCTGAAGCAGGTTAATACAAGACGACGAGGTCCGTGAAACAGATAAATACAACAGTATGAGGTCCCTGAAACAGATTAATAGAGCAGGACTAGGTCCCTGAAAGAGATTAATACAACAGGATGAGGTCCCTGTAACAGATTAATACAGCAGGACGATGTCCCTGTAACAGATTAATACAACAGGACGAGGTCCCTGAAACAGATTAATACAACAGGACGAGGTCCCTGTAACAGATTAATACAACAGGACAAGGTCCCTTTAACAGATTAATAGAACAGGACTAGGTCCCTGA
This sequence comes from Narcine bancroftii, assembly GCF_036971445.1. Classification (NCBI taxonomy): domain Eukaryota; kingdom Metazoa; phylum Chordata; class Chondrichthyes; order Torpediniformes; family Narcinidae; genus Narcine; species Narcine bancroftii. The sequence goes on along the minus strand of NC_091470.1, from coordinate 7,547,750 downwards.
AAGAGATTAATACAACAGGATGATGTCCCTGAAACAGATTAATGCAACAGGACGAGGTCCCTGAAACAGATTAATACAAGAGGACGAGGTCCCTGAAACAGATTAATACAACAGGACGAGGTCCCTGGAAGAGATTAATACAAAAGGACGAGGTCCCTGAAAGAGATTAATACAAAAGGACGAGGTCCCTGAAACAGATTAATACAACAGGACGAGGTCCCTGAAACAGATTAATACAACAGGACGAGGTCCCGGAAAGAGATTAATACAAAAGGACGAGGTCCCTGAAACAGATTAATACAACAGGACGAGGTCCCTGAAACAGATTAATACAACAGGACGAGGTCCCTGAAACTGATTAATACAAGAGGACGAGGTCCCTGAAACAGATTAATACAAGAGGACGAGGTCCGTGAAACAGATAAATACAACAGGACGAGGTCCCTGTAACAGATTAATAGAACAGGACAAGGTCCCTGAAAGAGATTAATACAACAGGATAAGGTCCCTGTAACAGATTAATACAGCAGGACGATGTCCCTGTTACAGATTAATACAACAGGACGATGTCCCTGAAACAGATTAATACAACAGGACGAGGTCCCTGTAACAGATTAATACAACAGGATGATGTCCCTGAAACAGATTAATACAAGAGGACGAGGTACCTGAAACAGATTAATGCAACAGGATGAGGTCCCTGAAACAGATTAATACAACAGGACGAGGTCCATGAAACAGATTAATATAACAGGACGAGGTCCCTGAAACAGGTTAATACAAGAGGACGAGGTCCCTGAAACAGATTAATGCAACAGGATGACGTCCCTGAAACAGATTAATACAAGAGGACGAGATCCCTGAAACAGATTAATACAACAGGTTGACGTCCCTGAAACAGATTAATACAACAGGACGAGGTCCCTGAAACAGTTTAATACAACAGGACGAGGTCCCTGAAACTGATTAATAGAAGAGGACGAGGTCCGTGAAACAGATAAATACAACAGGACGAGGTCCCTGAAACAGATTAATACAACAGGACGAGATCCCTGAAACAGATTAATAGAACAGGACGAGGTACCTGAAACAGATTAATGCAACAGGACGAGGTCCCTGAAACAGATTAATGCAACAGGACGAGGTCCCTGTAACAGATTATTGCAAGAGGACGAGGTCCCTGAAACAGATGAATACAAAAGGACGAGGTCCCTGTAACAGATTAATGCAACAGGACGAGGTCCTTGAAACAGATTAATGCAACAGGACGAGGTCCCTGAAACAGATTAATACAACACGACGAGGTCCCTGAAACAGAATATTGGAACAGGACGAGGTCCCTGTATCAGATTAATGCAACAGGACGAGGTCCCTGTAACAGATTAATGCAATAGGACGAGGTCCCTGAAACAGATTAATACAACAGGACGAGGTCACTTAAACAGATTAATACAACAGGACGAGGTCCCTGAAACAGATTAATACAACAGGATGAGATCCCTGAAACAGATTAATACAACAGGACGAGGTCCCTGAAACAGATTAATGGAACAGGATGAGGTCCCTGAAACTGATTAATACAAGAGGACGAGGTCCCTGAAACAGATAAATACAACAGGACGAGGTCCCTGAAACAGATTAATACAACAGGACGAGGTCCCTGAAACAGATTAATACAAAAGGACGAGGTCCCTGAAACAGATTAATACAACAGGATGACGTCCCTGAAACAGATTAATACAAGAGGACGAGGTCCCTGAAACAGATTAATGCAACAGGAAGAGGTCCCTGAAACAGATTAATACAACAGGACGAGGTCCCTGAAACAGATTAATGGAACAGGATGAGGTCCCTGAAACAGATTAATACAAGAGGACGAGATCCCTGAAACAGATAAATACAACAGGACGAGGTCCCTGAAACAGATTAATACAACAGGACGAGGTCCCTGAAACAGATTAATACAAAAGGACGAGGTCCCTGAAACAGATTAATACAACAGGATGACGTCCCTGAAACAGATTAATACAAGAGGACGAGGTCCCTGAAACAGATTAATGCAACAGGATGAGGTCCCTGAAACAGATTAATACAAGAGGACGAAGTCCCTGAAACAGATTAATACAACAGGACGAAATCCCTGAAACAGATTAATACACCAGGACGAGGTCCCTGAAACAGATTAATACAAAAGGACGAAGTCCCTGAAACAGATTAATACAAGAGGACGAGGTCCCAGAAACAGAATAATATTACAGGACGTGGTCCCTAAAACAGATTAATACAAGAGGACGAAGTCCTTGAAACAGATTAATACAAGAGGACGAAGTCCCTGAAACAGATTAATACAAAAGGACGAAGTCCCTGAAACAGATTAATTCAAGAGGATGAGGTCCCAGAAACAGGTTAATACAACAGGACGAGGTCCTTGAAATAGATTAATACAACAGGACGATGTTTCTGAAACAGATTAATACAACAGGACGACGTCCCTGAAACAGATTAATACAAGAGGACGATGTTTCTTAAACAGATTAATACAACAGGACGACGTCCCTGAAACAGATTAATACAGCAGGACGAGGTCCCTGAAACAGATTAATGCAGCAGGATGATGTGAGTGAAACAGATTAATACAACAGGACGAGGTCCCTGAAACTGATTAATACAACAGGACGAGGTCCCTGAAGCAGGTTAATACAAGACGACGAGGTCCGTGAAACAGATAAATACAACAGGACGAGGTCCCTGAAACAGATTAATAGAGCAGGACTAGGTCCCTGAAAGAGATTAATACAACAGGATGAGGTCCCTGTAACAGATTAATACAGCAGGACGATGTCCCTGTAACAGATTAATACAACAGGACGAGGTCCCTGAAACAGATTAATACAACAGGACGAGGTCCCTGTAACAGATTAATACAACAGGACAAGGTCCCTTTAACAGATTAATAGAACAGGACTAGGTCCCTGAAAGAGATTAATACAACAGGATGATGTCCCTGAAACAGATTAATGCAACAGGACGAGGTCCCTGAAACAGATTAATACAAGAGGACGAGGTCCCTGAAACAGATTAATACAACAGGACGAGGTCCCTGGAAGAGATTAATACAAAAGGACGAGGTCCCTGAAAGAGATTAATACAAAAGGACGAGGTCCCTGAAACAGATTAATACAACAGGACGAGGTCCCTGAAACAGATTAATACAACAGGACGAGGTCCCGGAAAGAGATTAATACAAAAGGACGAGGTCCCTGAAACAGATTAATACAACAGGACGAGGTCCCTGAAACAGATTAATACAACAGGACGAGGTCCCTGAAACTGATTAATACAAGAGGACGAGGTCCCTGAAACAGATTAATACAAGAGGACGAGGTCCGTGAAACAGATAAATACAACAGGACGAGGTCCCTGTAACAGATTAATAGAACAGGACAAGGTCCCTGAAAGAGATTAATACAACAGGATAAGGTCCCTGTAACAGATTAATACAGCAGGACGATGTCCCTGTTACAGATTAATACAACAGGACGATGTCCCTGAAACAGATTAATACAACAGGACGAGGTCCCTGTAACAGATTAATACAACAGGATGATGTCCCTGAAACAGATTAATACAAGAGGACGAGGTACCTGAAACAGATTAATGCAACAGGATGAGGTCCCTGAAACAGATTAATACAACAGGACGAGGTCCATGAAACAGATTAATATAACAGGACGAGGTCCCTGAAACAGGTTAATACAAGAGGACGAGGTCCCTGAAACAGATTAATGCAACAGGATGATGTCCCTGAAACAGATTAATGCAAATGGACGAGGTCCCTGAAACAGATTAATACAACAGGACGAGGTCCCTGAAACAGATTAATACAACAGGACGAGGTCCATGAAACAGATTAATATAAAAGGACGAGGTCCCTGAAACAGGTTAATACAAGAGGACGAGGTCCCTGAAACAGATTAATACAACAGGACGAGGTCCGAGAAACAGATTAACACAACAGGACGAGGTCCGTGTAACAGATTAATATAACAGGACGAGGTCCCTGAAACAGGTTAATACAACATGACGAGGTCCCTGAAACAGATTAATACAACAGGACGAGGTCCCTGTAACAGATTAATACAACAGGACAAGGTCCCTGAAACAGATTAATACAACAGGACGAGGTCCCTGAAACAGATTAATACAAAAGGACGAGGTCCCCGAAACAGATTAATACAACAGGATGACGTCCCTGAAACAGATTAATACAAGAGGACGAGGTCCCTGAAACAGATTAATACAAGAGGAAGAAGTCCCTTAAACAGATTAATACAACAGGACGAAGTCCCTGAAACAGATTAATACACCAGGACGAGGTCCCTAAAACAGATTAATAGAACAGGACAAGATACCAGAAACAGATTAATTCAAGAGGATGAGGTCCCAGAAACAGGTTAATACAACAGGACGAGGTCCTTGAAATAGATTAATACAACAGGACGATGTTTCTGAAACAGATTAATACAACAGGACGACGTCCCTGAAACAGATTAATGCAGCAGGATGATGTCAGTGAAACAGATTAATACAACAGGACGAGGTCCCTGAAACTGATTAATACAACAGGACGAGGTCCCTGAAGCAGGTTAATACAAGAGGACGAGGTCCGTGAAACAGATAAATACAACAGGACGAGGTCCCTGAAACAGATTAATAGAGTAGGACTAGGTCCCTGAAAGAGATTAATACAACAGGATGAGGTCCCTGTAACAGATTAATACAGCAGGACGATGTCCCTGTAACAGATTAATACAACAGGACGAGGTCCCTGAAACAGATTAATACAACAGGACGAGGTCCCTGTAACAGATTAATACAACAGGACAAGGTCCCTTTAACAGATTAATAGAACAGGACTAGGTCCCTGAAAGAGATTAATACAACAGGATGATGTCCCTGAAACAGATTAATACAAGAGGACGAGGTCACTGTAACAGATTAATGCAACAGGACGAGGTCCTTGAAACAGATTAATACAACAGGACGAGGTCCCTGAAAGAGATTAATACAAAAGGACGAGGTCCCTGAAACAGATTAATACAACAGGACGAGGTCCCTGAAACAGATTAATACAACAGGACGAGGTCCCTGAAACTGATTAATACAAGAGGACGAGGTCCCTGAAACAGATTAATACAACAGGACGAGGTCCCTGAAACAAATTAATACAAGAGGACGATGTTTCTGAAAAAGATTAATAAAACAGGACGACGTCCCTGAAACAGATTAATACAACAGGACGAGGTCACTGTAACAGATTAATACAACAGGATGATGTCCCTGAAACAGATTAATGCAACAGGACGAGGTCCCTGAAACAGATTAATACAACAGGATGAGATCCCTGAAACAGATTAATACAACAGGACGAGGTCCCTGAAACAGATTAATGGAACAGGATGAGGTCCCTGAAACTGATTAATACAAGAGGACGAGATCCCTGAAACAGATAAATACAACAGGACGAGGTCCCTGAAACAGATTAATACAACAGGACGAGGTCCCTGAAACAGATTAATACAAAAGGACGAGGTCCCTGAAACAGATTAATACAACAGGATGACGTCCCTGAAACAGATTAATACAAGAGGACGAGGTCCCTGAAACAGATTAATGCAACAGGAAGAGGTCCCTGAAACAGATTAATACAACAGGACGAGGTCCCTGAAACAGATTAATGGAACAGGATGAGGTCCCTGAAACAGATTAATACAAGAGGACGAGATCCCTGAAACCGATAAATACAACAGGACGAGGTCCCTGAAACAGATTAATACAACAGGACGAGGTCCCTGAAACAGATTAATACAAAAGGACGAGGTCCCTGAAACAGATTAATACAACAGGATGACGTCCCTGAAACAGATTAATACAAGAGGACGAGGTCCCTGAAACAGATTAATGCAACAGGATGAGGTCCCTGAAACAGATTAATACAAGAGGACGAAGTCCCTGAAACAGATTAATACAACAGGACGAAATCCCTGAAACAGATTAATACACCAGGACGAGGTCCCTGAAACAGATTAATACAAAAGGACGAAGTCCCTGAAACAGATTAATACAAGAGGACGAGGTCCCAGAAACAGAATAATATAACAGGACGTGGTCCCTAAAACAGATTAATACAAGAGGACGAAGTCCTTGAAACAGATTAATACAAGAGGACGAAGTCCCTGAAACAGATTAATACAAAAGGACGAAGTCCCTGAAACAGATTAATTCAAGAGGATGAGGTCCCAGAAACAGGTTAATACAACAGGACGAGGTCCTTGAAATAGATTAATACAACAGGACGATGTTTCTGAAACAGATTAATACAACAGGACGACGTCCCTGAAACAGATTAATACAAGAGGACGATGTTTCTTAAACAGATTAATACAACAGGACGACGTCCCTGAAACAGATTAATACAGCAGGACGAGGTCCCTGAAACAGATTAATGCAGCAGGATGATGTGAGTGAAACAGATTAATACAACAGGACGAGGTCCCTGAAACTGATTAATACAACAGGACGAGGTCCCTGAAGCAGGTTAATACAAGACGACGAGGTCCGTGAAACAGATAAATACAACAGGACGAGGTCCCTGAAACAGATTAATAGAGCAGGACTAGGTCCCTGAAAGAGATTAATACAACAGGATGAGGTCCCTGTAACAGATTAATACAGCAGGACGATGTCCCTGTAACAGATTAATACAACAGGACGAGGTCCCTGAAACAGATTAATACAACAGGACGAGGTCCCTGTAACAGATTAATACAACAGGACAAGGTCCCTTTAACAGATTAATAGAACAGGACTAGGTCCCTGAAAGAGATTAATACAACAGGATGATGTCCCTGAAACAGATTAATGCAACAGGACGAGGTCCCTGAAACAGATTAATACAAGAGGACGAGGTCCCTGAAACAGATTAATACAACAGGACGAGGTCCCTGGAAGAGATTAATACAAAAGGACGAGGTCCCTGAAAGAGATTAATACAAAAGGACGAGGTCCCTGAAACAGATTAATACAACAGGACGAGGTCCCTGAAACAGATTAATACAACAGGACGAGGTCCCGGAAAGAGATTAATACAAAAGGACGAGGTCCCTGAAACAGATTAATACAACAGGACGAGGTCCCTGAAACAGATTAATACAACAGGACGAGGTCCCTGAAACTGATTAATACAAGAGGACGAGGTCCCTGAAACAGATTAATACAAGAGGACGAGGTCCGTGAAACAGATAAATACAACAGGACGAGGTCCCTGTAACAGATTAATAGAACAGGACAAGGTCCCTGAAAGAGATTAATACAACAGGATAAGGTCCCTGTAACAGATTAATACAGCAGGACGATGTCCCTGTTACAGATTAATACAACAGGACGATGTCCCTGAAACAGATTAATACAACAGGACGAGGTCCCTGTAACAGATTAATACAACAGGATGATGTCCCTGAAACAGATTAATACAAGAGGACGAGGTACCTGAAACAGATTAATGCAACAGGATGAGGTCCCTGAAACAGATTAATACAACAGGACGAGGTCCATGAAACAGATTAATATAACAGGACGAGGTCCCTGAAACAGGTTAATACAAGAGGACGAGGTCCCTGAAACAGATTAATGCAACAGGATGATGTCCCTGAAACAGATTAATGCAAATGGACGAGGTCCCTGAAACAGATTAATACAACAGGACGAGGTCCCTGAAACAGATTAATACAACAGGACGAGGTCCATGAAACAGATTAATATAAAAGGACGAGGTCCCTGAAACAGGTTAATACAAGAGGACGAGGTCCCTGAAACAGATTAATACAACAGGACGAGGTCCGAGAAACAGATTAACACAACAGGACGAGGTCCGTGTAACAGATTAATATAACAGGACGAGGTCCCTGAAACAGGTTAATACAACATGACGAGGTCCCTGAAACAGATTAATACAACAGGACGAGGTCCCTGTAACAGATTAATACAACAGGACAAGGTCCCTGAAACAGATTAATACAACAGGACGAGGTCCCTGAAACAGATTAATACAAAAGGACGAGGTCCCCGAAACAGATTAATACAACAGGATGACGTCCCTGAAACAGATTAATACAAGAGGACGAGGTCCCTGAAACAGATTAATACAAGAGGAAGAAGTCCCTTAAACAGATTAATACAACAGGACGAAGTCCCTGAAACAGATTAATACACCAGGACGAGGTCCCTAAAACAGATTAATAGAACAGGACAAGATACCAGAAACAGATTAATTCAAGAGGATGAGGTCCCAGAAACAGGTTAATACAACAGGACGAGGTCCTTGAAATAGATTAATACAACAGGACGATGTTTCTGAAACAGATTAATACAACAGGACGACGTCCCTGAAACAGATTAATGCAGCAGGATGATGTCAGTGAAACAGATTAATACAACAGGACGAGGTCCCTGAAACTGATTAATACAACAGGACGAGGTCCCTGAAGCAGGTTAATACAAGAGGACGAGGTCCGTGAAACAGATAAATACAACAGGACGAGGTCCCTGAAACAGATTAATAGAGTAGGACTAGGTCCCTGAAAGAGATTAATACAACAGGATGAGGTCCCTGTAACAGATTAATACAGCAGGACGATGTCCCTGTAACAGATTAATACAACAGGACGAGGTCCCTGAAACAGATTAATACAACAGGACGAGGTCCCTGTAACAGATTAATACAACAGGACAAGGTCCCTTTAACAGATTAATAGAACAGGACTAGGTCCCTGAAAGAGATTAATACAACAGGATGATGTCCCTGAAACAGATTAATACAAGAGGACGAGGTCACTGTAACAGATTAATGCAACAGGACGAGGTCCTTGAAACAGATTAATACAACAGGACGAGGTCCCTGAAAGAGATTAATACAAAAGGACGAGGTCCCTGAAACAGATTAATACAACAGGACGAGGTCCCTGAAACAGATTAATACAACAGGACGAGGTCCCTGAAACTGATTAATACAAGAGGACGAGGTCCCTGAAACAGATTAATACAACAGGACGAGGTCCCTGAAACAAATTAATACAAGAGGACGATGTTTCTGAAAAAGATTAATAAAACAGGACGACGTCCCTGAAACAGATTAATACAACAGGACGAGGTCACTGTAACAGATTAATACAACAGGATGATGTCCCTGAAACAGATTAATGCAACAGGACGAGGTCCCTGAAACAGATTAATACAAGAGGACGAGGTTCGTGTAACAGATTAATATAACAGGACGAGGTCCCTGAAACAGGTTAATACAACATGACGAGGTCCCTGGAACAGATTAATACACCAGGACGAGGTCCTTGAAACAGATTAATACAAAAGGACGAGGTCCCTAAAACAGATTAATATAACAGGACGAGGTCCCTGAAACAGATTAATACAACAGGACGAGGTCACTGTAACAGATTAATACAACAGGATGATGTCCCTGAAACAGATTAATGCAACAGGACGAGGTCCCTGAAACAGATTAATACAAGAGGACGAGGTTCGTGTAACAGATTAATATAACAGGACGAGGTCCCTGAAACAGGTTAATACAACATGACGAGGTCCCTGGAACAGATTAATACACCAGGACGAGGTCCTTGAAACAGATTAATACAAAAGGACGAGGTCCCTAAAACAGATTAATATAACAGGACGAGGTCCCTGAAACAGATTAATACACCAGGACGAGGTCCCTAAAAGAGATTAATACAAAAGGACGAAGTTCCTGAAACAGATTAATACAAGAGGACGAGGTCCCAGAAACAGAATAATATAACAGGACGTGGTCCCTAAAACAGATTAATAGAACAGGACAAGATACCAGAAACAGATTAATTCAAGAGGATGAGGTCCCAGAAACAGGTTAATACAACAGGACGAGGTCCTTGAAATAGATTAATACAACAGGACGATGTTTCTGAAACAGATTAATACAACAGGACGACGTCCCTGAAACTGATTAATACAAGAGGACGATGTTTCTGAAACAGATTAATACAACAGGACGACGTCCCTGAAACAGATTAATGCAGCAGGATGATGTCAGTGAAACAGATTAATACAACAGGACGAGGTCCCTGAAACTGATTAATACAACAGGACGAGGTCCCTGAAGCAGGTTAATACAAGAGGACGAGGTCCGTGAAACAGATAAATACAACAGGACGAGGTCCCTGAAACAGATTAATAGAGTAGGACTAGGTCCCTGAAAGAGATTAATACAACAGGATGAGGTCCCTGTAACAGATTAATACAGCAGGACGATGTCCCTGTAACAGATTAATACAACAGGACGAGGTCCCTGAAACAGATTAATACAACAGGACGAGGTCCCTGTAACAGATTAATACAACAGGACAAGGTCCCTTTAACAGATTAATAGAACAGGACTAGGTCCCTGAAAGAGATTAATACAACAGGATGATGTCCCTGAAACAGATTAATACAAGAGGACGAGGTCACTGTAACAGATTAATGCAACAGGACGAGGTCCTTGAAACAGATTAATACAACAGGACGAGGTCCCTGAAAGAGATTAATACAAAAGGACGAGGTCCCTGAAACAGATTAATACAACAGGACGAGGTCCCTGAAACAGATTAATACAACAGGACGAGGTCCCTAAAACAGATTAATATAACAGGACGAGGTCCCTGAAACAGATTAATACAACAGGACGAGGTCCCTGAAACAGATTAATACAACAGGACGAGGTCCCTGAAACTGATTAATACAAGAGGACGAGGTCCCTGAAACAGATTAATACAACAGGACGAGGTCCCTGAAACAAATTAATACAAGAGGACGATGTTTCTGAAAAAGATTAATAAAACAGGACGACGTCCCTGAAACAGATTAATACAACAGGACGAGGTCACTGTAACAGATTAATACAACAGGATGATGTCCCTGAAACAGATTAATGCAACAGGACGAGGTCCCTGAAACAGATTAATACAAGAGGACGAGGTTCGTGTAACAGATTAATATAACAGGACGAGGTCCCTGAAACAGGTTAATACAACATGACGAGGTCCCTGGAACAGATTAATACACCAGGACGAGGTCCTTGAAACAGATTAATACAAAAGGACGAGGTCCCTAAAACAGATTAATATAACAGGACGAGGTCCCTGAAACAGATTAATACACCAGGACGAGGTCCCTAAAAGAGATTAATACAAAAGGACGAAGTTCCTGAAACAGATTAATACAAGAGGACGAGGTCCCAGAAACAGAATAATATAACAGGACGTGGTCCCTAAAACAGATTAATAGAACAGGACAAGATACCAGAAACAGATTAATTCAAGAGGATGAGGTCCCAGAAACAGGTTAATACAACAGGACGAGGTCCTTGAAATAGATTAATACAACAGGACGATGTTTCTGAAACAGATTAATACAACAGGACGACGTCCCTGAAACTGATTAATACAAGAGGACGATGTTTCTGAAACAGATTAATACAACAGGACGACGTCCCTGAAACAGATTAATGCAGCAGGATGATGTCAGTGAAACAGATTAATACAACAGGACGAGGTCCCTGAAACTGATTAATACAACAGGACGACGTCCCTGAAGCAGGTTAATACAAGAGGACGAGGTCCGTGAAACAGATAAATACAACAGGACGAGGTCCCTGAAACAGATTAATAGAGTAGGACTAGGTCCCTGAAAGAGATTAATACAACAGGATGAGGTCCCTGTAACAGATTAATACAGCAGGACGATGTCCCTGTAACAGATTAATACAACAGGACGAGGTCCCTGAAACAGATTAATACAACAGGACGAGGTCCCTGTAACAGATTAATACAACAGGACAAGGTCCCTGTAACAGATTAATAGAACAGGACTAGGTCCCTGAAAGAGATTAATACAACAGGATGATGTCCCTGAAACAGATTAATACAAGAGGACGAGGTCACTGTAACAGATTAATGCAACAGGACGAGGTCCTTGAAACAGATTAATACAACAGGACGAGGTCCCTGAAAGAGATTAATACAAAAGGACGAGGTCCCTGAAACAGATTAATACAACAGGACGAGGTCCCTGAAACAGATTAATACAACAGGACGAGGTCCCTGAAACTGATTAATACAAGAGGACGAGGTCCCTGAAACAGATTAATACAACAGGACGAGGTCCCTGAAACAAATTAATACAAGAGGACGATGTTTCTGAAAAAGATTAATAAAACAGGACGACGTCCCTGAAACAGATTAATACAACAGGACAAGGTCACTGTAACAGATTAATACAACAGGATGATGTCCCTGAAACAGATTAATGCAACAGGACGAGGTCCCTGAAACAGATTAATACAAGAGGACGAGGTTCGTGTAACAGATTAATATAACAGGACGAGGTCCCTGAAACAGGTTAATACAACATGACGAGGTCCCTGGAACAGATTAATACACCAGGACGAGGTCCTTGAAACAGATTAATACAAAAGGACGAGGTCCCTAAAACAGATTAATATAACAGGACGAGGTCCCTGAAACAGATTAATACACCAGGACGAGGTCCCTAAAAGAGATTAATACAAAAGGACAAAGTTCCTGAAACAGATTAATACAAGAGGACGAGGTCCCAGAAACAGAATAATATAACAGGACGTGGTCCCTAAAACAGATTAATAGAACAGGACAAGATACCAGAAACAGATTAATTCAAGAGGATGAGGTCCCAGAAACAGGTTAATACAACAGGACGAGGTCCTTGAAATAGATTAATACAACAGGACGATGTTTCTGAAACAGATTAATACAACAGGACGACGTCCCTGAAACAGATTAATAGAGCAGGATGAGGACCTGTAACAGATTAATACAACAGGACAAGGTCCCTGTAACAGATTAATAGAACAGGACGAGGTCCCTGAAAGAAATTAATACAACAGGATGATGTCACTGTAACAGATTAATACAGCAGGACGATGTCCCTGTTACAGATTAATACAACAGGACGAGGTCGCTTAAACCAATTAATAGAACAGGACGACGTCAATAAAACAGATTAATACACCAAGACGAGGACCCTGCAACAAATTAATATAAGAGGACGAGGTCCAAGAAACAGATTAATGCAACAGGACGAGTTCCCTGAAACAAATTAATACAAGAGGACGATGTTTCTGAAAAAGATTAATAAAACAGGACGACGTCCCTGAAACAGATTAATACAACAGGACGAGGTCCCTGAAACAGATTAATACAACAGGCGAGGTCCCTGAAACAGATTAATGCAGCAGGATGATGTCAGTGAAACAGATTAATACAACAGGACGAGGTCCCTGAAACTGATTAATACAACAGGACGAGGTCCCTGAAACAGGTTAATACAAGAGGACGAGGTCCGTGAAACAGATTAATACAACAGGACGAGGTCCCTCAAACATATTAATAGAACAGGACCAGGTCCCTGAAACAGATTAATGGAACAGGACGAGGTTCCTGAAATAGATTACTACAACAGGACGATGTCCCTGTAACAGATTAATACAACAGGAGGAGGTCCCTGAAACAGATTAATATAACAGGACGAGGTCCCTGAAACTGATTAAAACAAGAGGACGAGGTCCCTGAAACAGTTTAATACAAGAGGACGAGGTCCGTGAAACAGATAAATACAACAGGACAAGGTCCCTGAAACAGATTAATAGAGCAGGATGATGACCTGTAACAGATTAATACAGCAGGACGATGTCCCTGTAACAGATTAATACAACAGGACGAGGTCCCTGAAACAGATTAATACAACAGGACGAGGTCCCTGTAACAGATTAATACAACAGGATGATGTCCCTGAAACAGATTAATGCAGCAGGACGATGTCCCTGAAACAGATAAATAGAAGAGGACGAGTTCCGTGTAACAGATTAATGCAACAGGACGAGGTCCCTGTAACAGATTAATACAACAGGATGATGTCCCTGAAACAGGTTAATGCAACAGGACGAGGTCCCTGAAACGGATTAATACAAGAGGACGAGGTCCCTGTAACAGATTAATGGAACAGGACGAGGTCCCTGAAACAAATTAATACAACAGGACGAGATCCCTGAAACAGATTAATAGAACAGGACGAGGTACCTGAATCAGATTAATGCAACAGGACGAGGTCCCTGAAACAGATTAATGCAACAGGACGAGGTCCCTGTAACAGATTATTGCAAGAGGACGAGGTCCCTGAAACAGATGAATACAAAAGGACGAGGTCCCTGTAACAGATTAATGCAACAGGACGAGGTCCTTGAAACAGATTAATGCAACAGGACGAGGTCCCTGAAACAGATTAATACAACACGACGAGGTCCCTGAAACAGAATATTGGAACATGACGAGGTCCCTGTATCAGATTAATGCAACAGGACGAGGTCCCTGTAACAGATTAATGCAATAGGACGAGGTCCCTGAAACAGATTAATACAACAGGACGAGGTCAATTAAACAGATTAATACAACAGGACGAGGTCCCTGAAACAGATTAATACAACAGGATGAGATCCCTGAAACAGATTAATACAACAGGACGAGGTCCCTGAAACAGATTAATGGAACAGGATGAGGTCCCTGAAACTGATTAATACAAGAGGACGAGATCCCTGAAACAGATAAATACAACAGGACGAGGTCCCTGAAACAGATTAATACAACAGGACGAGGTCCCTGAAACAGATTAATACAAAAGGACGAGGTCCCTGAAACAGATTAATACAACAGGATGACGTCCCTGAAACAGATTAATACAAGAGGACGAGGTCCCTGAAACAGATTAATGCAACAGGAAGAGGTCCCTGAAACAGATTAATACAACAGGACGAGGTCCCTGAAACAGATTAATGGAACAGGATGAGGTCCCTGAAACAGATTAATACAAGAGGACGAGATCCCTGAAACAGATAAATACAACAGGACGAGGTCCCTGAAACAGATTAATACAACAGGACGAGGTCCCTGAAACAGATTAATACAAAAGGACGAGGTCCCTGAAACAGATTAATACAACAGGATGACGTCCCTGAAACAGATTAATACAAGAGGACGAAGTCCCTGAAACAGATTAATACAACAGGACGAAGTCCCTGAAACAGATTAATACACCAGGACGAGGTCCCTAAAAGAGATTAATACAAAAGGACGAAGTCCCTGAAACAGATTAATACAAGAGGACGAGGTCCCAGAAACAGAATAATATAACAGGACGTGGTCCCTAAAACAGATTAATAGAACAGGACAAGATACCAGAAACAGATTAATTCAAGAGGATGAGGTCCCAGAAACAGGTTAATACAACAGGACGAGGTCCTTGAAATAGATTAATACAACAGGACGATGTTTCTGAAACAGATTAATACAACAGGACGACGTCCCTGAAACAGATTAATACAAGAGGACGATGTTTCTGAAACAGATTAATACAACAGGACGACGACCCTGAAACAGATTAATACAGCAGGACGAGGTCCCTGAAACAGATTAATGCAGCAGGATGATGTGAGTGAAACAGATTAATACAACAGGACGAGGTCCCTGAAACTGATTAATACAACAGGACGAGGTCCCTGAAGCAGGTTAATACAAGACGACGAGGTCCGTGAAACAGATAAATACAACAGGACGAGGTCCCTGAAACAGATTAATAGAGCAGGACTAGGTCCCTGAAAGAGATTAATACAACAGGATGAGGTCCCTGTAACAGATTAATACAGCAGGACGATGTCCCTGTAACAGATTAATACAACAGGACGAGGTCCCTGAAACAGATTAATACAACAGGACGAGGTCCCTGTAACAGATTAATACAACAGGACAAGGTCCCTTTAACAGATTAATAGAACAGGACTAGGTCCCTGAAAGAGATTAATACAACAGGATGATGTCCCTGAAACAGATTAATGCAACAGGACGAGGTCCCTGAAACAGATTAATACAAGAGGACGAGGACCCTGAAACAGATTAATACAACAGGACGAGGTCCCTGAAAGAGATTAATACAAAAGGACGAGGTCCCTGAAAGAGATTAATACAAAAGGACGAGGTCCCTGAAACAGATTAATACAACAGGACGAGGTCCCTGAAACAGATTAATACAACAGGACGAGGTCCCTGAAAGAGATTAATACAAAAGGACGAGGTCCCTGAAACAGATTAATACAACAGGACGAGGTCCCTGAAACAGATTAATACAACAGGACGAGGTCCCTGAAACTGATTAATACAAGAGGACGAGGTCCCTGAAACAGATTAATACAAGAGGACGAGGTCCGTGAAACAGATAAATACAACAGGACGAGGTCCCTGTAACAGATTAATAGAACAGGACAAGGTCCCTGAAAGAGATTAATACAACAGGATAAGGTCCCTGTAACAGATTAATACAGCAGGACGATGTCCCTGTTACAGATTAATACAACAGGACGATGTCCCTGAAACAGATTAATACAACAGGACGAGGTCCCTGTAACAGATTAATACAACAGGATGATGTCCCTGAAACAGATTAATGCAAATGGACGAGGTCCCTGAAACAGATTAATGCAACAGGATGAGGTCCCTGAAACAGATTAATACAAGAGGACGAGGTACCTGAAACAGATTAATACAACAGGACGAGGTCCATGAAACAGATTAATATAACAGGACGAGGTCCCTGAAACAGGTTAATACAAGAGGACGAGGTCCCTGAAACAGATTAATGCAACAGGATGATGTCCCTGAAACAGATTAATGCAAATGGACGAGGTCCCTGAAACAGATTAATACAACAGGACGAGGTCCCTGAAACAGATTAATACAACAGGACGAGGTTCATGAAACAGATTAATATAAAAGGACGAGGTCCCTGAAACAGGTTAATACAAGAGGACGAGGTCCCTGAAACAGATTAATACAACAGGACGAGGTCCGAGAAACAGATTAACACAACAGGACGAGGTCCGTGTAACAGATTAATATAACAGGACGAGGTCCCTGAAACAGGTTAATACAACATGACGAGGTCCCTGAAACAGATTAATACAAGGGGACGAGGTCCCTGAAACAGATTAATACAACAGGACGAGGTCCATTAAACAGATTAATAGAACAGGACGATGTCCCTGAAACAGATTAATGCAATAGGACGAGATCCCTGAAACAGATAAATACAACAGGACGAGGTCCCTGAAACAGATTAATACAACAGGACGAGGTCCCTGAAACAGATTAATACAAAAGGACGAGGTCCCTGAAACAGATTAATACAACAGGATGACGTCCCTGAAACAGATTAATACAAGAGGACGAGGTCCCTGAAACAGATTAATACAAGAGGAAGAAGTCCCTTAAACAGATTAATACAACAGGACGAAGTCCCTAAAACAGATTAATAGAACAGGACAAGATACCAGAAACAGATTAATTCAAGAGGATGAGGTCCCAGAAACAGGTTAATACAACAGGACGAGGTCCTTGAAATAGATTAATACAACAGGACGATGTTTCTGAAACAGATTAATACAACAGGACGACGTCCCTGAAACTGATTAATACAAGAGGATGATGTTTCTGAAACAGATTAATACAACAGGACGACGTCCCTGAAACAGATTAATGCAGCAGGATGATGTCAGTGAAACAGATTAATACAACAGGACGAGGTCCCTGAAACTGATTAATAGAACAGGACGAGGTCCCTGAAGCAGGTTAATACAAGAGGACGAGGTCCGTGAAACAGATAAATACAACAGGACGAGGTCCCTGAAACAGATTAATAGAGTAGGACTAGGTCCCTGAAAGAGATTAATACAACAGGATGAGGTCCCTGTAACAGATTAATACAGCAGGACGATGTCCCTGTAACAGATTAATACAACAGGACGAGGTCCCTGAAACAGATTAATACAACAGGACGAGGTCCCTGTAACAGATTAATACAACAGGACAAGGTCCCTTTAACAGATTAATAGAACAGGACTAGGTCCCTGAAAGAGATTAATACAACAGGATGATGTCCCTGAAACAGATTAATGCAACAGGACGAGGTCCCTGAAACAGATTAATACAAGAGGACGAGGTCACTGTAACAGATTAATGCAACAGGACGAGGTCCTTGAAACAGATTAATACAACAGGACGAGGTCCCTGAAACAGATTAATACAAAAGGACGAGGTCCCTGAAAGAGATTAATACAAAAGGACGAGGTCCCTGAAACAGATTAATACAACAGGACGAGGTCCCTGAAACAGATTAATACAACAGGACGAGGTCCCTGAAACTGATTAATACAAGAGGACGAGGTCCCTGAAACAGATTAATACAACAGGACGAGGTCCCTGAAACAAATTAATACAAGAGGACGATGTTTCTGAAAAAGATTAATAAAACAGGACGACGTCCCTGAAACAGATTAATACAACAGGACGAGGTCACTGTAACAGATTAATACAACAGGATGATGTCCCTGAAACAGATTAATGCAACAGGACGAGGTCCCTGAAACAGATTAATACAAGAGGACGAGGTTCGTGTAACAGATTAATATAACAGGACGAGGTCCCTGAAACAGGTTAATACAACATGACGAGGTCCCTGGAACAGATTAATACACCAGGACGAGGTCCTTGAAACAGATTAATACAAAAGGACGAGGTCCCTAAAACAGATTAATATAACAGGACGAGGTCCCTGAAACAGATTAATACACCAGGACGAGGTCCCTAAAAGAGATTAATACAAAAGGACGAAGTTCCTGAAACAGATTAATACAAGAGGACGAGGTCCCAGAAACAGAATAATATAACAGGACGTGGTCCCTAAAACAGATTAATAGAACAGGACAAGATACCAGAAACAGATTAATTCAAGAGGATGAGGTCCCAGAAACAGGTTAATACAACAGGACGAGGTCCTTGAAATAGATTAATACAACAGGACGATGTTTCTGAAACAGATTAATACAACAGGACGACGTCCCTGAAACAGATTAATACAAGAGGACGAGGTCCCTGAAACTGATTAATACAACAGGACGAGGTCCCTGAAACAGATTAATAGAGCAGGACTAGGTCCCTGAAAGAGATTAATACAACAGGATGAGGTCCCTGTAACAGATTAATACAGCAAGACGATGTCCCTGTAACAGATTAATACAACAGGACGAGGTCCCTGAAACAGATTAATACAACGGGACGAGGTCCCTGTAACAGATTTATACAAGAGGACGAGGTCCCTGAAACAGATTAATACAAGAGGACGAGGTTCCTGAAACAGATTAATACAACAGGATGAGGTCCTTGAAACAGATTAATAACACAGGACGAGCTCTCTGAAACAGATTAATGCAACAGGACGAGGTCCCTGAAACAGATTAATACAAGAGGACGAGATCCCTGAAACAGATAAATACAACAGGACGAGGTCCCTGAAACAGATTAATACAAAAGGACGAGGTCCCTGAAACAGATTAATACAACAGGACGAGGTCCCTGAAACAGATTTATACAACAGGACGAGGTCCCTGAAACTGATTAATACAAGAGGACAAGGGCCCTGAAACAGATTAATAGAAGAGGACGAGGTCCGTGAAACAGATAAATACAACAGGACGAGGTCCCTGAAACAGATTAATAGAGCAGGATGAGGACCTGTAACAGATTAATACAACAGGACAAGGTCCCTGTAACAGATTAATGCAACAGGACGAGGTCCCTGAAACAGATTAATGCAACAGGACGAGGTCCCTGTAACAGATTATTGCAAGAGGACGAGGTCCCTGAAACAGATGAATACAAAAGGACGAGGTCCCTGTAACAGATTAATGCAACAGGACGAGGTCCTTGAAACAGATTAATGCAACAGGACGAGGTCCATGAAACAGATTAATACAACAGGACGAGGTCACTGAAACAGATTAATGCAACAGGACGAGGTCCCTGAAACAGATTAATACAACACGACGAGGTCCCTGAAACAGAATATTGCAACAGGACGAGGTCCCTGTATCAGATTAATGCAACAGGACGAGGTCCTTGTAACTGATTAATGCAATAGGACGAGGTCCCTGAAACAGATTAATACAACAGGACGAGGTCACTTAAACAGATTAATACAACAGGACAAGGTCCTTGAAACAGATTAATACAAAAGGACGAGGTCCCTGAAACAGATTTATACAACAGGATGACGTCCCTGAAACAGATTAATACAAGAGGACGAGGTCCCTGAAACAGATTAATGCAACAGGAAGAGGTCCGTGAAACAGATTAATACAACAGGACGAGGTCCCTGAAACAGATTAATGGAACAGGATGAGGTCCCTGAAACAGATTAATACAAGAGGACGAGATCCCTGAAACAGATAAATACAAGAGGACGAGGTCCCTGAAACAGATTAATACAACAGGACGAGGTCCCTGAAACAGATTAATGCAGCAGGATGATGTCAGTGAAACAGATTAATACAACAGGACGAGGTCCCTGAAACTGATTAATACAACAGGACGAGGTCCCTGAAGCAGGTTAATAGAAGAGGACGAGGTCCGTGAAACAGATAAATACAACAGGACGAGGTCCCTGAAACAGATTAATAGAGCAGGACTAGGTCCCTGAAAGAGATTAATACAACAGGATGAGGTCCCTGTAACAGATTAATACAACAGGACAAGGTCCCTTTAACAGATTAATAGAACAGGACTAGGTCCCTGAAAGAGATTAATACAACAGGATGACGTCCCTGAAACAGATTAATGCAACAGGACGAGGTCCCTGAAACAGATTAATACAAGAGGACGAGGTCACTGTAACAGATTAATGCAACAGGACGAGGTCACCGAAACAGATTAATACAACAGGACGAGGTCCCTGAAAAAGGTTAATACAAGAGGACGAGGTCCCTGAAACAGATTAATACAACAGGACGAGGTCCCAGAAACAGATTAATACAAGAGGACGAGGTTCGTGTAACAGATTAATATAACAGGACGAGGTCCCTGAAACAGGTTAATACAACATGACGAGGTCCCTGGAACAGATTAATACACCAGGATGAGGTCCTTGAAACAGATTAATACAAAAGGACGAGGTCCCTAAAACAGATTAATATAACAGGACGAGGTCCCTGAAACAGATTAATACACCAGGACGAGGTCCCTAAAAGAGATTAATACAAAAGGACGAAGTCCCTGAAACAGATTAATACAAGAGGACGAGGTCCCAGAAACAGATTAATATAACAGGACGAGGTCCCTGAAACAGGTTAATACAACAGGATGAGGTCCCTGTAACAGATTAATACAGCAAGACGATGTCCCTGTAACAGATTAATACAACAGGACGAGGTCCCTGAAAAAGATTAATACAACAGGACGAGGTCCCTGTAACAGATTAATACAACAGGACAAGGTCCCTTTAACAGATTAATAGAACAGGACTAGGTCCCTGAAAGAGATTAATACAACAGGATGAGGTCCCTGTAACAGATTAATACAGCAAGACGATGTCCCTGTAACAGATTAATACAACAGGACGAGGTCCCTGTAACAGATTAATGCAACAGGACGAGGTCCATGAAACAGATTAATACAACAGGACGAGATCCCTGAAACAGAATATTGCAACAGGACGAGGTCCCTGAAACAGATTAATACAACAGGATGAGATCCCTGTAACGGATTAATGCAACAGGACGAGGTCCCTGATACAGATTAATACAAGAGGACGTGATTCCTGAAACAGATATATACAACAGGACGAGGTCCCTGAAACAGATTAATACAACAGGACGAGATCCCTGAAACAGATTAATAGAACAGGACGAGGTACCTGAAACAGATAAATACAACAGGACAAGGTCCCTGAAACAGATTAATACAGCAGGACGATGTCCCTGTAACAGATTAATACAACAGGACGAGGTCCCTGAAACAGATTAATACAACAGGACGAGGACCCTGTAACAGATTAATACAACAGGATGATGTCCCTGAAACAGATTAATGCAACAGGACGAGGTCCCTGAAACGGATTAATACAAGAGGACGAGGTACCTGTAACAGATTAATGCAACAGGACGAGGTCCCTGAAACAGATTAATACAACAGGACGAGATCCCTGAAACAGATTAATAGAACAGGACGAGGTACCTGAAACAGATTAATGCAACAGGACGAGGTCCCTGAAACAGATTAATGCAACAGGACGAGGTCCCTGGAACAGATTATTGCAAGAGGACGAGGTCCCTGAAACAGATGAATACAAAAGGACGAGGTCCCTGTAACAGATTAATGTAACAGGACGAGGTCCCTGAAACAGATTAATGCAACAGGACGAGGTCCATGAAACAGGTTAATACAACAGGACGAGGTCACTGAAACAGATTAATGCAACAGGACGAGGTCCCTGAAACAGATTAATACAACAGGACGAGGTCCCTGAAACAGAATATTGCAACAGGACGAGGTCCCTGTATCAGATTAATGCAACAGGACGTGGTCCCTGTAACAGATTAATGCAATAGGACGAGGTCCCTGAAACAGATTAATACAACAGGACGAGGTCACTGAAACAGATTAATACAACAGGACGAGGTCCCTGAAACAGATTAATACAACAGGATGAGATCCTTGAAACAGATTAATACAACAGGACGAGGTCCCTGAAACAGATTAATGGAACAGGATGAGGTCCCTGAAACAGATTAATATTAGAGGACGAGATCCCTGAAACAGATAAATACAACAGGACGAGGTCCCTGAAACAGATTAATACAACAGGACGAGGTCCCTGAAACAGATTAATACAAGAGGACGAGGTCCCTGAAACAGATTAATGCAACAGGAAGAGGTCCCTGAAACTGATTAATACAACAGGACGAGGTTCCTGAAACAGATTAATGGAACAGGATGAGGTACCTGAAACAGATTAATACAAGAGGACGAGATTCCTGAAACAGATAAATACAACAGAACGAGGTCCCTGAAACAGATTAATACAACAGGACGAGGTCCCTGAAACAGATTAATGCAGCAGGATGATGTCAGTGAAACATATTAATACAACAGGACGAGGTCCCTGAAACTGATTAATACAACAGGACGAGGTCCCTGAAGCAGGTTAATACAAGAGGACGAGGTCCGTGAAACAGATAAATACAACAGGACGAGGTCCCTGAAAGAGATTAATACAACAGGATGAGGTCCCTGTAACAGATTAATACAACAGGACAAGATCCCTTTAACAGATTAATAGAACAGGACTAGGTCCCTGAAAGAGATTAATACAACAGGATGATGTCCCTGAAACAGATTAATGCAACAGGACGAGGTCCCTGAAACAGATTAATACAAGAGGACGAGGTCACTGTAACAGATTAATGCAACAGGACGAGGTCCCTGAAACAGATTAATACAACAGGACGAGGTCCCTGAAACAGGTTAATACAAGAGGACGAGGTCCCTGAAACAGATTAATACAACAGGACGAGGTCCCAGAAACAGATTAATACAAGAGGACGAGGTTCGTGTAATAGATTAATATAACAGGACGAGGTCCCTGAAACAGGTTAATACAACATGACGAGGTCCCTGGAACAGATTAATACACCAGGACGAGGTCCTTGAAACAGATTAATACAAAAGGACGAGGTCCCTAAAACAGATTAACATAACAGGACGAGGTCCCTGGAACAGATTAATACACCAGGACGAGGTCCCTAAAAGAGATTAATACAAAAGGACGAAGTCCCTGAAACAGATTAATACAAGAGGACGAGGTCCCAGAAACAGAATAATATAACAGGACGTGGTCCCTAAAACAGATTAATAGAACAGGACAAGATACCAGAAACAGATTAATTCAAGAGGATGAGGTCCCAGAAACAGGTTAATACAACAGGACGAGGTCCTTGAAATAGATTAATAGAACAGGACGATGTTTCTGAAACAGATTAATACAACAGGACGAGGTCCCTGAAACAGATTAATACAACAGGACGAGGTCCCTGAAACAGATTAATGCAACAGGATGAGGTCCCTGAAACAGATTAATACAAGAGGACGAAGTCCCTGAAACAGATTAATACAACAGGACGAGGTCCCTGAAACAGATTAATACAACAGGACGAGGTCCATGAAACAGATTAATATAACAGGACGAGGTCCCTGAAACAGGTTAATACCAGAGGACGAGGTCCCTGAAACAGATTAATACAACAGGACGAGGTCCGAGAAACAGATTAATACAACAGGACGAGGTCCGTGTAACAGATTAATATAACAGGACGAGGTCGCTGAAACAGGTTAATACAACATGACGAGGTCCCTGAAACAGATTAATACAACAGGACAAGATCCCAGAAACAGATTAATTCAAGAGGATGAGGTCCCAGAAACAGGTTAATACAACAGGACGAGGTCCTTGAAATAGATTAATACAACAGGACGAGGTCGCTTAAACCAATTAATAGAACAGGACGAGGTCCCTAAAACAGATTAATACAAGAGGATGATGTTTCTGAAACAGATTAATACAACAGGACGACGTCCCTGGAACTGATTAATACAACAGGACGAGGTCCCTGAAACAGATTAATGCAGCAGGATGATGTCAGTGAAACAGATTAATACAACAGGACGAGGTCCTTGAAACTGATTAATACAACAGGACGAGGTCCCTGAAACAGATTAATACAAAAGGACGAGGTCCCTGAAACAGATTAATACAACAGGACGAGGTCCCTCAAACATATTAATACAACAGGACCAGGTCCCTGAAACAGATTAATGCAACAGGACGAGGTTCCTGAAATAGATACTACAACAGGACGATGTCCCTGTAACAGATTAATACAACAGGAGGAGGTCCCTGAAACAGATTAATATAACAGGACGAGGTCCCTGAAACTGATTAAAACAAGAGGACGAGGTCCCTGAAACAGTTTAATACAAGAGGACGAGGTCCGTGAAACAGATAAATACAACAGGACAAGGTCCCTGAAACAGATTAATACAACAGGACGAGGTCCCTGTAACAGATTAATACAACAGGATGATGTCCCTGAAACAGATTAATGCAACAGGACGAGGTCCCTGAAACAGATAAATAGAAGAGGTCGAGTTCCGTGTAACAGATTAATGCAACAGGACGAGGTCCCTGAAACAGATTAATAGAACAGGACGAGGTCCCTGAAACAGATTAATACAACAGGACGAGGTCCCTGTAACAGATTAATACAACAGGATGATGTCCCTGAAACAGGTTAATGCAACAGGACGAGGTCCCTGGAACAGATTATTGCAAGAGGACGAGGTCCCTGAAACAGATGAATACAAAAGGACGAGGTCCCTGTAACAGATTAATGTAACAGGACGAGGTACCTGAAACAGATTAATGCAACAGGACGAGGTCCATGAAACAGGTTAATACAACAGGACGAGGTCACTGAAACAGATTAATGCAACAGGACGAGGTCCCTGAAACAGATTAATACAACAGGACGAGGTCCCTGAAACAGAATATTGCAACAGGACGAGGTCCCTGTATCAGATTAATGCAACAGGACGAGGTCCCTGTAACAGATTAATGCAATAGGACGAGGTCCCTGAAACAGATTAATACAACAGGACGAGGTCACTGAAACAGATTAATACAACAGGACGAGGTCCCTGAAACAGATTAATACAACAGGATGAGATCCCTGAAACAGATTAATACAACAGGACGAGGTCATTGTAACAGATTAATGCAACAGGACGAGGTCCCTGAAACAGATTAATACAACAGGACGAGGTCCCTGAAACAGGTTAATACAAGAGGACGAGGTCCCTGAAACAGATTAATACAACAGGACGAGGTCCCAGAAACAGATTAATACAAGAGGACGAGGTTCGTGTAATAGATTAATATAACAGGACGAGGTCCCTGAAACAGGTTAATACAACATGACGAGGTCCCTGGAACAGATTAATACACCAGGACGAGGTCCTTGAAACAGATTAATACAAAAGGACGAGGTCCCTAAAACAGATTAACATAACAGGACGAGGTCCCTGGAACAGATTAATACACCAGGACGAGGTCCCTAAAAGAGATTAATACAAAAGGACGAAGTCCCTGAAAAAGATTAATACAAGAGGACGAGGTCCCAGAAACAGAATAATATAACAGGACGAGGTCCATGAAACAGATTAATATAACAGGACGAGGTCCCTGAAACAGGTTAATACCAGAGGACGAGGTCCCTGAAACAGATTAATACAACAGGACGAGGTCCGAGAAACAGATTAATACAACAGGACGAGGTCCGTGTAACAGATTAATATAACAGGACGAGGTCGCTGAAACAGGTTAATACAACATGACGAGGTCCCTGAAACAGATTAATACAACAGGACAAGATCCCAGAAACAGATTAATTCAAGAGGATGAGGTCCCAGAAACAGGTTAATACAACAGGACGAGGTTCTTGAAATAGAATAATACAACAGGACGAGGTCGCTTAAACCAATTAATAGAACAGGACGAGGTCCCTAAAACAGATTAATACAAGAGGATGATGTTTCCAAAACAGATTAATACAACAGGACGACGTCCCTGGAACTGATTAATACAACAGGACGAGGTCCCTGAAACAGATTAATGCAGCAGGATGATGTCAGTGAAACAGATTAATACAACAGGACGAGGTCCTTGAAACTGATTAATACAACAGGACGAGGTCCCTGAAACAGATTAATACAAAAGGACGAGGTCCCTGAAACAGATTAATACAACAGGACGAGGTCCCTCAAACATATTAATACAACAGGACCAGGTCCCTGAAACAGATTAATGCAACAGGACGAGGTTCCTGAAATAGATACTACAACAGGACGATGTCCCTGTAACAGATTAATACAACAGGAGGAGGTCCCTGAAACAGATTAATATAACAGGACGAGGTCCCTGAAACTGATTAAAACAAGAGGACGAGGTCCCTGAAACAGTTTAATACAAGAGGACGAGGTCCGTGAAACAGATAAATACAACAGGACAAGGTCCCTGAAACAAATTAATACAACAGGACGAGGTCCCTGTAACAGATTAATACAACAGGATGATGTCCCTGAAACAGATTAATGCAACAGGACGAGGTCCCTGAAACAGATAAATAGAAGAGGACGAGTTCCGTGTAACAGATTAATGCAACAGGACGAGGTCACTGAAACAGATTAATAGAACAGGACGAGGTCCCTGAAACAGATTAATACAACAGGACGAGGTCCCTGTAACAGATTAATACAACAGGATGATGTCCCTGAAACAGGTTAATGCAACAGGACGAGGTCCCTGAAACAGATTAATACAAGAGGACGAGGTCACTGTAACAGATTAATGCAACAGGACGAGGTCCCTGAAACAGATTAATACAACAGGACGAGGTCCCTGAAACAGGTTAATACAAGAGGACGAGGTCCCTGAAACAGATTAATACAACAGGACGAGGTCCCAGAAACAGATTAATACAAGAGGACGAGGTTCGTGTAATAGATTAATATAACAGGACAAGGTCCCTGAAACAGGTTAATACAACATGACGAGGTCCCTGGAACAGATTAATACACCAGGACGAGGTCCTTGAAACAGATTAATACAAAAGGACGAGGTCCCTAAAACAGATTAACATAACAGGACGAGGTCCCTGGAACAGATTAATACACCAGGACGAGGTCCCTAAAAGAGATTAATACAAAAGGACGAAGTCCCTGAAACAGATTAATACAAGAGGACGAGGTCCCAGAAACAGAATAATATAACAGGACGTGGTCCCTAAAACAGATTAATAGAACAGGACAAGATACCAGAAACAGATTAATTCAAGAGGATGAGGTCCCAGAAACAGGTTAATACAACAGGACGAGGTCCTTGAAATAGATTAATAGAACAGGACGATGTTTCTGAAACAGATTAATACAACAGGACGAGGTCCCTGAAACAGATTAATACAACAGGACGAGGTCCCTGAAACAGATTAATGCAACAGGATGAGGTCCCTGAAACAGATTAATACAAGAGGACGAAGTCCCTGAAACAGATTAATACAACAGGACGAGGTCCCTGAAACAGATTAATACAACAGGACGAGGTCCCTGAAACAGATTAATACAACAGGATGAGGACCCTGTAACAGATTAATACAACAGGATGATGTCCCTGAAACAGATTAATGCAACAGGACGAGGTCCCTGAAACGGATTAATACAAGAGGACGAGGTACCTGTAACAGATTAATGCAACAGGACGAGGTCCCTGAAACAGATTAATACAACAGGACGAGATCCCTGAAACAGATTAATAGAACAGGACGAGGTACCTGAAACAGATTAATGCAACAGGACGAGGTCCCTGAAACAGATTAATGCAACAGGACGAGGTCCCTGGAACAGATTATTGCAAGAGGACGAGGTCCCTGAAACAGATGAATACAAAAGGACGAGGTCCCTGTAACAGATTAATGTAACAGGACGAGGTCCCTGAAACAGATTAATGCAACAGGACGAGGTCCATGAAACAGGTTAATACAACAGGACGAGGTCACTGAAACAGATTAATGCAACAGGACGAGGTCCCTGAAACAGATTAATACAACAGGACGAGGTCCCTGAAACAGAATATTGCAACAGGACGAGGTCCCTGTATCAGATTAATGCAACAGGACGAGGTCCCTGTAACAGATTAATGCAATAGGACGAGGTCCCTGAAACAGATTAATACAACAGGACGAGGTCACTGAAACAGATTAATACAACAGGACGAGGTCCCTGAAACAGATTAATACAACAGGATGAGATCCTTGAAACAGATTAATACAACAGGACGAGGTCCCTGAAACAGATTAATGGAACAGGATGAGGTCCCTGAAACAGATTAATATTAGAGGACGAGATCCCTGAAACAGATAAATACAACAGGACGAGGTCCCTGAAACAGATTAATACAACAGGACGAGGTCCCTGAAACAGATTAATACAAGAGGACGAGGTCCCTGAAACAGATTAATGCAACAGGAAGAGGTCCCTGAAACTGATTAATACAACAGGACGAGGTCCCTGAAACAGATTAATGGAACAGGATGAGGTACCTGAAACAGATTAATACAAGAGGACGAGATTCCTGAAACAGATAAATACAACAGAACGAGGTCCCTGAAACAGATTAATACAACAGGACGAGGTCCCTGAAACAGATTAATGCAGCAGGATGATGTCAGTGAAACATATTAATACAACAGGACGAGGTCCCTGAAACTGATTAATACAACAGGACGAGGTCCCTGAAGCAGGTTAATACAAGAGGACGAGGTCCGTGAAACAGATAAATACAACAGGACGAGGTCCCTGAAAGAGATTAATACAACAGGATGAGGTCCCTGTAACAGATTAATACAACAGGACAAGATCCCTTTAACAGATTAATAGAACAGGACTAGGTCCCTGAAAGAGATTAATACAACAGGATGATGTCCCTGAAACAGATTAATGCAACAGGACGAGGTCCCTGAAACAGATTAATACAAGAGGACGAGGTCACTGTAACAGATTAATGCAACAGGACGAGGTCCCTGAAACAGATTAATACAACAGGACGAGGTCCCTGAAACAGGTTAATACAAGAGGACGAGGTCCCTGAAACAGATTAATACAACAGGACGAGGTCCCAGAAACAGATTAATACAAGAGGACGAGGTTCGTGTAATAGATTAATATAACAGGACGAGGTCCCTGAAACAGGTTAATACAACATGACGAGGTCCCTGGAACAGATTAATACACCAGGACGAGGTCCTTGAAACAGATTAATACAAAAGGACGAGGTCCCTAAAACAGATTAACATAACAGGACGAGGTCCCTGGAACAGATTAATACACCAGGACGAGGTCCCTAAAAGAGATTAATACAAAAGGACGAAGTCCCTGAAACAGATTAATACAAGAGGACGAGGTCCCAGAAACAGAATAATATAACAGGACGTGGTCCCTAAAACAGATTAATAGAACAGGACAAGATACCAGAAACAGATTAATTCAAGAGGATGAGGTCCCAGAAACAGGTTAATACAACAGGACGAGGTCCTTGAAATAGATTAATAGAACAGGACGATGTTTCTGAAACAGATTAATACAACAGGACGAGGTCCCTGAAACAGATTAATACAACAGGACGAGGTCCCTGAAACAGATTAATGCAACAGGATGAGGTCCCTGAAACAGATTAATACAAGAGGACGAAGTCCCTGAAACAGATTAATACAACAGGACGAGGTCCCTGAAACAGATTAATACAACAGGACGAGGTCCATGAAACAGATTAATATAACAGGACGAGGTCCCTGAAACAGGTTAATACCAGAGGACGAGGTCCCTGAAACAGATTAATACAACAGGACGAGGTCCGAGAAACAGATTAATACAACAGGACGAGGTCCGTGTAACAGATTAATATAACAGGACGAGGTCGCTGAAACAGGTTAATACAACATGACGAGGTCCCTGAAACAGATTAATACAACAGGACAAGATCCCAGAAACAGATTAATTCAAGAGGATGAGGTCCCAGAAACAGGTTAATACAACAGGACGAGGTCCTTGAAATAGATTAATACAACAGGACGAGGTCGCTTAAACCAATTAATAGAACAGGACGAGGTCCCTAAAACAGATTAATACAAGAGGATGATGTTTCTGAAACAGATTAATACAACAGGACGACGTCCCTGGAACTGATTAATACAACAGGACGAGGTCCCTGAAACAGATTAATGCAGCAGGATGATGTCAGTGAAACAGATTAATACAACAGGACGAGGTCCTTGAAACTGATTAATACAACAGGACGAGGTCCCTGAAACAGATTAATACAAAAGGACGAGGTCCCTGAAACAGATTAATACAACAGGACGAGGTCCCTCAAACATATTAATACAACAGGACCAGGTCCCTGAAACAGATTAATGCAACAGGACGAGGTTCCTGAAATAGATACTACAACAGGACGATGTCCCTGTAACAGATTAATACAACAGGAGGAGGTCCCTGAAACAGATTAATATAACAGGACGAGGTCCCTGAAACTGATTAAAACAAGAGGACGAGGTCCCTGAAACAGTTTAATACAAGAGGACGAGGTCCGTGAAACAGATAAATACAACAGGACAAGGTCCCTGAAACAGATTAATACAACAGGACGAGGTCCCTGTAACAGATTAATACAACAGGATGATGTCCCTGAAACAGATTAATGCAACAGGACGAGGTCCCTGAAACAGATAAATAGAAGAGGTCGAGTTCCGTGTAACAGATTAATGCAACAGGACGAGGTCCCTGAAACAGATTAATAGAACAGGACGAGGTCCCTGAAACAGATTAATACAACAGGACGAGGTCCCTGTAACAGATTAATACAACAGGATGATGTCCCTGAAACAGGTTAATGCAACAGGACGAGGTCCCTGGAACAGATTATTGCAAGAGGACGAGGTCCCTGAAACAGATGAATACAAAAGGACGAGGTCCCTGTAACAGATTAATGTAACAGGACGAGGTCCCTGAAACAGATTAATGCAACAGGACGAGGTCCATGAAACAGGTTAATACAACAGGACGAGGTCACTGAAACAGATTAATGCAACAGGACGAGGTCCCTGAAACAGATTAATACAACAGGACGAGGTCCCTGAAACAGAATATTGCAACAGGACGAGGTCCCTGTATCAGATTAATGCAACAGGACGAGGTCCCTGTAACAGATTAATGCAATAGGACGAGGTCCCTGAAACAGATTAATACAACAGGACGAGGTCACTGAAACAGATTAATACAACAGGACGAGGTCCCTGAAACAGATTAATACAACAGGATGAGATCCCTGAAACAGATTAATACAACAGGACGAGGTCATTGTAACAGATTAATGCAACAGGACGAGGTCCCTGAAACAGATTAATACAACAGGACGAGGTCCCTGAAACAGGTTAATACAAGAGGACGAGGTCCCTGAAACAGATTAATACAACAGGACGAGGTCCCAGAAACAGATTAATACAAGAGGACGAGGTTCGTGTAATAGATTAATATAACAGGACGAGGTCCCTGAAACAGGTTAATACAACATGACGAGGTCCCTGGAACAGATTAATACACCAGGACGAGGTCCTTGAAACAGATTAATACAACAGGACGAGGTCCCTGAAACAGATTAATACAACAGGACGAGGTCCCTGAAACAGATTAATGCAACAGGATGAGGTCCCTGAAACAGATTAATACAAGAGGACGAAGTCCCTGAAACAGATTAATACAACAGGACGAGGTCCCTGAAACAGATTAATACAACAGGACGAGGTCCATGAAACAGATTAATATAACAGGACGAGGTCCCTGAAACAGGTTAATACCAGAGGACGAGGTCCCTGAAACAGATTAATACAACAGGACGAGGTCCGAGAAACAGATTAATACAACAGGACGAGGTCCGTGTAACAGATTAATATAACAGGACGAGGTCGCTGAAACAGGTTAATACAACATGACGAGGTCCCTGAAACAGATTAATACAACAGGACAAGATCCCAGAAACAGATTAATTCAAGAGGATGAGGTCCCAGAAACAGGTTAATACAACAGGACGAGGTCCTTGAAATAGAATAATACAACAGGACGAGGTCGCTTAAACCAATTAATAGAACAGGACGAGGTCCCTAAAACAGATTAATACAAGAGGATGATGTTTCCAAAACAGATTAATACAACAGGACGACGTCCCTGGAACTGATTAATACAACAGGACGAGGTCCCTGAAACAGATTAATGCAGCAGGATGATGTCAGTGAAACAGATTAATACAACAGGACGAGGTCCTTGAAACTGATTAATACAACAGGACGAGGTCCCTGAAACAGATTAATACAAAAGGACGAGGTCCCTGAAACAGATTAATACAACAGGACGAGGTCCCTCAAACATATTAATACAACAGGACCAGGTCCCTGAAACAGATTAATGCAACAGGACGAGGTTCCTGAAATAGATACTACAACAGGACGATGTCCCTGTAACAGATTAATACAACAGGAGGAGGTCCCTGAAACAGATTAATATAACAGGACGAGGTCCCTGAAACTGATTAAAACAAGAGGACGAGGTCCCTGAAACAGTTTAATACAAGAGGACGAGGTCCGTGAAACAGATAAATACAACAGGACAAGGTCCCTGAAACAAATTAATACAACAGGACGAGGTCCCTGTAACAGATTAATACAACAGGATGATGTCCCTGAAACAGATTAATGCAACAGGACGAGGTCCCTGAAACAGATAAATAGAAGAGGACGAGTTCCGTGTAACAGATTAATGCAACAGGACGAGGTCACTGAAACAGATTAATAGAACAGGACGAGGTCCCTGAAACAGATTAATACAACAGGACGAGGTCCCTGTAACAGATTAATACAACAGGATGATGTCCCTGAAACAGGTTAATGCAACAGGACGAGGTCCCTGAAACAGATTAATACAAGAGGACGAGGTCACTGTAACAGATTAATGCAACAGGACGAGGTCCCTGAAACAGATTAATACAACAGGACGAGGTCCCTGAAACAGGTTAATACAAGAGGACGAGGTCCCTGAAACAGATTAATACAACAGGACGAGGTCCCAGAAACAGATTAATACAAGAGGACGAGGTTCGTGTAATAGATTAATATAACAGGACAAGGTCCCTGAAACAGGTTAATACAACATGACGAGGTCCCTGGAACAGATTAATACACCAGGACGAGGTCCTTGAAACAGATTAATACAAAAGGACGAGGTCCCTAAAACAGATTAACATAACAGGACGAGGTCCCTGGAACAGATTAATACACCAGGACGAGGTCCCTAAAAGAGATTAATACAAAAGGACGAAGTCCCTGAAACAGATTAATACAAGAGGACGAGGTCCCAGAAACAGAATAATATAACAGGACGTGGTCCCTAAAACAGATTAATAGAACAGGACAAGATACCAGAAACAGATTAATTCAAGAGGATGAGGTCCCAGAAACAGGTTAATACAACAGGACGAGGTCCTTGAAATAGATTAATAGAACAGGACGATGTTTCTGAAACAGATTAATACAACAGGACGAGGTCCCTGAAACAGATTAATACAACAGGACGAGGTCCCTGAAACAGATTAATGCAACAGGATGAGGTCCCTGAAACAGATTAATACAAGAGGACGAAGTCCCTGAAACAGATTAATACAACAGGACGAGGTCCCTGAAACAGATTAATACAACAGGACGAGGTCCCTGAAACAGATTAATACAACAGGACGAGGTCCCTCAAACATATTAATACAACAGGACGAGGTCCCTGAAACAGGTTAATACAAGAGGACGAGGTCCGTGAAACAGATTAATACAACAGGACGAGGTCCCTCAAACATATTAATACAACAGGACCAGGTCCCTGAAACAGATTAATGCAACAGGACGAGGTTCCTGAAATAGATTACTACAACAGGACGATGTCCCTGTAACAGATTAATACAACAGGAGGAGGTCCCTGAAACAGATTAATATAACAGGACGAGGTCCCTGAAACTGATTAAAACAAGAGGACGAGGTCCCTGAAACAGTTTAATACAAGAGGACGAGGTCCGTGAAACAGATAAATACAACAGGACGAGGTCCCTGAAACTGATTAATACAAGAGGACGAGGTCCGTGAAACAGATAAATACAACAGGACGAGGTCCCTGAAACAGATTAATAGAGCAGGACTAGGTCCCTGAAAGAGATTAATACAACAGGATGAGGTCCCTGTAACAGATTAATACAGCAAGACGATGTCCCTGTAACAGATTAATACAACAGGACGAGGTCCCTGAAACAGATTAATACAACAGGACGAGGTCCCTGTAACAGATTAATACAACAGGACAAGGTCCCTTTAACAGATTAATAGAACAGGACTAGGTCCCTGAAAGAGATTAATACAACAGGATGAGGTCCCTGTAACAGATTAATACAGCAAGACGATGTCCCTGTAACAGATTAATACAACAGGACGAGGTCCCTGTAACAGATTAATGCAACAGGACGAGGTCCATGAAACAGATTAATACAACAGGACGAGGTCCCTGAAACAGAATATTGCAACAGGACGAGGTCCCTGTAATGGATTAATGCAACAGGACGAGGTTCCTGTAATAGATGAATGCAATAGGACGAGGTCTCTGATACAGATTAATACAACAGGACGAGGTCCCTGAAACAGATTAATACAACAGGACGAGGTCCCTGAAACAGATTAATACAACAGGACGAGGTCCCTGATACAGATTAATACAACAGGACGAGGTCCCTGATACAGATTAATACAACAGGACGAGGTCCCTGATACAGATTAATACAACAGGACGAGATCCCTGAAACAGATAAATACAACAGGACGAGGTCCCTGAAACAGATTAATACAACAGGACGAGGTCCCAGAAACAGATTAATACAAGAGGACGAGGTTCGTGTAATAGATTAATATAACAGGACGAGGTCCCTGAAACAGGTTAATACAACATGACGAGGTCCCTGGAACAGATTAATACACCAGGACGAGGTCCTTGAAACAGATTAATACAAAAGGACGAGGTCCCTAAAACAGATTAACATAACAGGACGAGGTCCCTGGAACAGATTAATACACCAGGACGAGGTCCCTAAAAGAGATTAATACAAAAGGACGAAGTCCCTGAAACAGATTAATACAAGAGGACGAGGTCCCAGAAACAGAATAATATAACAGGACGTGGTCCCTAAAACAGATTAATAGAACAGGACAAGATACCAGAAACAGATTAATTCAAGAGGATGAGGTCCCAGAAACAGGTTAATACAACAGGACGAGGTCCTTGAAATAGATTAATAGAACAGGACGATGTTTCTGAAACAGATTAATACAACAGGACGAGGTCCCTGAAACAGATTAATACAACAGGACGAGGTCCCTGAAACAGATTAATGCAACAGGATGAGGTCCCTGAAACAGATTAATACAAGAGGACGAAGTCCCTGAAACAGATTAATACAACAGGACGAGGTCCCTGAAACAGATTAATACAACAGGACGAGGTCCATGAAACAGATTAATATAACAGGACGAGGTCCCTGAAACAGGTTAATACCAGAGGACGAGGTCCCTGAAACAGATTAATACAACAGGACGAGGTCCGAGAAACAGATTAATACAACAGGACGAGGTCCGTGTAACAGATTAATATAACAGGACGAGGTCGCTGAAACAGGTTAATACAACATGACGAGGTCCCTGAAACAGATTAATACAACAGGACAAGATCCCAGAAACAGATTAATTCAAGAGGATGAGGTCCCAGAAACAGGTTAATACAACAGGACGAGGTCCTTGAAATAGATTAATACAACAGGACGAGGTCGCTTAAACCAATTAATAGAACAGGACGAGGTCCCTAAAACAGATTAATACAAGAGGATGATGTTTCCAAAACAGATTAATACAACAGGACGACGTCCCTGGAACTGATTAATACAACAGGACGAGGTCCCTGAAACAGATTAATGCAGCAGGATGATGTCAGTGAAACAGATTAATACAACAGGACGAGGTCCTTGAAACTGATTAATACAACAGGACGAGGTCCCTGAAACAGATTAATACAAAAGGACGAGGTCCCTGAAACAGATTAATACAACAGGACGAGGTCCCTCAAACATATTAATACAACAGGACCAGGTCCCTGAAACAGATTAATGCAACAGGACGAGGTTCCTGAAATAGATACTACAACAGGACGATGTCCCTGTAACAGATTAATACAACAGGAGGAGGTCCCTGAAACAGATTAATATAACAGGACGAGGTCCCTGAAACTGATTAAAACAAGAGGACGAGGTCCCTGAAACAGTTTAATACAAGAGGACGAGGTCCGTGAAACAGATAAATACAACAGGACAAGGTCCCTGAAACAGATTAATACAACAGGACGAGGTCCCTGTAACAGATTAATACAACAGGATGATGTCCCTGAAACAGATTAATGCAACAGGACGAGGTCCCTGAAACAGATAAATAGAAGAGGACGAGTTCCGTGTAACAGATTAATGCAACAGGACGAGGTCCCTGAAACAGATTAATAGAACAGGACGAGGTCCCTGAAACAGATTAATACAACAGGACGAGGTCCCTGTAACAGATTAATACAACAGGATGATGTCCCTGAAACAGGTTAATGCAACAGGACGAGGTCCCTGAAACAGATTAATACAAGAGGACGAGGTCACTGTAACAGATTAATGCAACAGGACGAGGTCCCTGAAACAGATTAATACAACAGGACGAGGTCCCTGAAACAGGTTAATACAAGAGGACGAGGTCCCTGAAACAGATTAATACAACAGGACGAGGTCCCAGAAACAGATTAATACAAGAGGACGAGGTTCGTGTAATAGATTAATATAACAGGACAAGGTCCCTGAAACAGGTTAATACAACATGACGAGGTCCCTGGAACAGATTAATGCACCAGGACGAGGTCCTTGAAACAGATTAATACAAAAGGACGAGGTCCCTAAAACAGATTAACATAACAGGACGAGGTCCCTGGAACAGATTAATACACCAGGACGAGGTCCCTAAAAGAGATTAATACAAAAGGACGAAGTCCCTGAAACAGATTAATACAAGAGGACGAGGTCCCAGAAACAGAATAATATAACAGGACGTGGTCCCTAAAACAGATTAATAGAATAGGACAAGATACCAGAAACAGATTAATTCAAGAGGATGAGGTCCCAGAAACAGGTTAATACAACAGGACGAGGTCCTTGAAATAGATTAATAGAACAGGACGATGTTTCTGAAACAGATTAATACAACAGGACGAGGTCCCTGAAACAGATTAATACAACAGGACGAGGTCCCTGAAACAGATTAATGCAACAGGATGAGGTCCCTGAAACAGATTAATACAAGAGGACGAAGTCCCTGAAACAGATTAATACAACAGGACGAGGTCCCTGAAACAGATTAATACAACAGGACGAGGTCCCTGAAACAGATTAATACAACAGGACGAGGTCCCTCAAACATATTAATACAACAGGACGAGGTCCCTGAAACAGGTTAATACAAGAGGACGAGGTCCGTGAAACAGATTAATACAACAGGACGAGGTCCCTCAAACATATTAATACAACAGGACCAGGTCCCTGAAACAGATTAATGCAACAGGACGAGGTTCCTGAAATAGATTACTACAACAGGACGATGTCCCTGTAACAGATTAATACAACAGGAGGAGGTCCCTGAAACAGATTAATATAACAGGACGAGGTCCCTGAAACTGATTAAAACAAGAGGACGAGGTCCCTGAAACAGTTTAATACAAGAGGACGAGGTCCGTGAAACAGATAAATACAACAGGACGAGGTCCCTGAAACTGATTAATACAAGAGGACGAGGTCCGTGAAACAGATAAATACAACAGGACGAGGTCCCTGAAACAGATTAATAGAGCAGGACTAGGTCCCTGAAAGAGATTAATACAACAGGATGAGGTCCCTGTAACAGATTAATACAGCAAGACGATGTCCCTGTAACAGATTAATACAACAGGACGAGGTCCCTGAAACAGATTAATACAACAGGACGAGGTCCCTGTAACAGATTAATACAACAGGACAAGGTCCCTTTAACAGATTAATAGAACAGGACTAGGTCCCTGAAAGAGATTAATACGACAGGATGAGGTCCCTGTAACAGATTAATACAGCAAGACGATGTCCCTGTAACAGATTAATACAACAGGACGAGGTCCCTGTAACAGATTAATGCAACAGGACGAGGTCCATGAAACAGATTAATACAACAGGACGAGGTCCCTGAAACAAAATATTGCAACAGGACGAGGTCCCTGTAATGGATTAATGCAACAGGACGAGGTTCCTGTAATAGATGAATGCAATAGGACGAGGTCCCTGATACAGATTAATACAACAGGACGAGGTCCCTGAAACAGATTAATACAACAGGACGAGGTCCCTGAAACAGATTAATACAACAGGACGAGGTCCCTGAAACAGATTAATACAACAGGACGAGGTCCCTGATACAGATTAATACAACAGGACGAGGTCCCTGATACAGATTAATACAACAGGACGAGATCCCTGAAACAGATAAATACAACAGGACGAGGTCCCTGAAACAGATTAATACAAAAGGACGAGGTCCCTGAAACAGATTAATACAACAGGACGAGGTCCCTGAAACAGATTAATACAACAGGACGAGGTCCCTGAAACTGATTAATACAAGAGGACGAGGGCCCTGAAACAGATTAATACAAGAGGACGAGGTCCGTGAAACAGATAAATACAACAGGACGAGGTCCCTGAAACAGATTAATAGAGCAGGATGAGGACCTGTAACAGATTAATACAACAGGACAAGGTCCCTGTAACAGATTAATACAACAGGATGAGATCCCTGAAACAGATTAATACAACAGGACGAGGTCCCTGAAACAGATTAATGGAACAGGATGAGGTCCCTGAAACAGATTAATACAAGAGGACGAGGTCACTGTAACAGATTAATGCAACAGGACGAGGTCCCTGAAACAGATTAATACAACAGGACG
This sequence comes from Narcine bancroftii, assembly GCF_036971445.1. Classification (NCBI taxonomy): domain Eukaryota; kingdom Metazoa; phylum Chordata; class Chondrichthyes; order Torpediniformes; family Narcinidae; genus Narcine; species Narcine bancroftii. Next base: position 7,507,962 of record NC_091470.1, on the reverse strand, counting down.
AGGTCCCTGAAACAGGTTAATACAAGAGGACGAGGTCCCTGAAACAGATTAATACAACAGGACGAGGTCCCAGAAACAGATTAATACAAGAGGACGAGGTTCGTGTAATAGATTAATATAACAGGACGAGGTCCCTGAAACAGGTTAATACAACATGACGAGGTCCCTGGAACAGATTAATACACCAGGACGAGGTCCTTGAAACAGATTAATACAAAAGGACGAGGTCCCTAAAACAGATTAACATAACAGGACGAGGTCCCTGGAACAGATTAATACACCAGGACGAGGTCCCTAAAAGAGATTAATACAAAAGGACGAAGTCCCTGAAACAGATTAATACAAGAGGACGAGGTCCCAGAAACAGAATAATATAACAGGACGTGGTCCCTAAAACAGATTAATAGAACAGGACAAGATACCAGAAACAGATTAATTCAAGAGGATGAGGTCCCTGAAACAGATTAATGCAACAGGACGAGGTCCCTGAAACAGATAAATAGAAGAGGACGAGTTCCGTGTAACAGATTAATGCAACAGGACGAGGTCCCTGAAACAGATTAATAGAACAGGACGAGGTCCCTGAAACAGATTAATACAACAGGACGAGGTCCCTGTAACAGATTAATACAACAGGATGATGTCCCTGAAACAGGTTAATGCAACAGGACGAGGTCCCTGAAACAGATTAATACAAGAGGACGAGGTCACTGTAACAGATTAATGCAACAGGACGAGGTCCCTGAAACAGATTAATACAACAGGACGAGGTCCCTGAAACAGGTTAATACAAGAGGACGAGGTCCCTGAAACAGATTAATACAACAGGACGAGGTCCCAGAAACAGATTAATACAAGAGGACGAGGTTCGTGTAATAGATTAATATAACAGGACAAGGTCCCTGAAACAGGTTAATACAACATGACGAGGTCCCTGGAACAGATTAATACAACAGGACGAGGTCCTTGAAACAGATTAATACAAAAGGACGAGGTCCCTAAAACAGATTAACATAACAGGACGAGGTCCCTGGAACAGATTAATACACCAGGACGAGGTCCCTAAAAGAGATTAATGCAAAAGGACGAAGTCCCTGAAACAGATTAATACAAGAGGACGAGGTCCCAGAAACAGAATAATATAACAGGACGTGGTCCCTAAAACAGATTAATAGAACAGGACAAGATACCAGAAACAGATTAATTCAAGAGGATGAGGTCCCAGAAACAGGTTAATACAACAGGACGAGGTCCTTGAAATAGATTAATAGAACAGGACGATGTTTCTGAAACAGATTAATACAACAGGACGAGGTCCCTGAAACAGATTAATACAACAGGACGAGGTCCCTGAAACAGATTAATGCAACAGGATGAGGTCCCTGAAACAGATTAATACAAGAGGACGAAGTCCCTGAAACAGATTAATACAACAGGACGAGGTCCCTGAAACAGATTAATACAACAGGACGAGGTCCCTGAAACAGATTAATACAACAGGACGAGGTCCCTCAAACATATTAATACAACAGGACGAGGTCCCTGAAACAGGTTAATACAAGAGGACGAGGTCCGTGAAACAGATTAATACAACAGGACGAGGTCCCTCAAACATATTAATACAACAGGACCAGGTCCCTGAAACAGATTAATGCAACAGGACGAGGTTCCTGAAATAGATTACTACAACAGGACGATGTCCCTGTAACAGATTAATACAACAGGAGGAGGTCCCTGAAACAGATTAATATAACAGGACGAGGTCCCTGAAACTGATTAAAACAAGAGGACGAGGTCCCTGAAACAGTTTAATACAAGAGGACGAGGTCCGTGAAACAGATAAATACAACAGGACGAGGTCCCTGAAACTGATTAATACAAGAGGACGAGGTCCGTGAAACAGATAAATACAACAGGACGAGGTCCCTGAAACAGATTAATAGAGCAGGACTAGGTCCCTGAAAGAGATTAATACAACAGGATGAGGTCCCTGTAACAGATTAATACAGCAAGACGATGTCCCTGTAACAGATTAATACAACAGGACGAGGTCCCTGAAACAGATTAATACAACAGGACGAGGTCCCTGTAACAGATTAATACAACAGGACAAGGTCCCTTTAACAGATTAATAGAACAGGACTAGGTCCCTGAAAGAGATTAATACGACAGGATGAGGTCCCTGTAACAGATTAATACAGCAAGACGATGTCCCTGTAACAGATTAATACAACAGGACGAGGTCCCTGTAACAGATTAATGCAACAGGACGAGGTCCATGAAACAGATTAATACAACAGGACGAGGTCCCTGAAACAGAATATTGCAACAGGACGAGGTCCCTGTAATGGATTAATGCAACAGGACGAGGTTCCTGTAATAGATGAATGCAATAGGACGAGGTCCCTGATACAGATTAATACAACAGGACGAGGTCCCTGAAACAGATTAATACAACAGGACGAGGTCCCTGAAACAGATTAATACAACAGGACGAGGTCCCTGATACAGATTAATACAACAGGACGAGGTCCCTGATACAGATTAATACAACAGGACGAGGTCCCTGATACAGATTAATACAACAGGACGAGATCCCTGAAACAGATAAATACAACAGGACGAGGTCCCTGAAACAGATTAATACAAAAGGACGAGGTCCCTGAAACAGATTAATACAACAGGACGAGGTCCCTGAAACAGATTAATACAACAGGACGAGGTCCCTGAAACTGATTAATACAAGAGCACGAGGGCCCTGAAACAGATTAATACAAGAGGACGAGGTCCGTGAAACAGATAAATACAACAGGACGAGGTCCCTGAAACAGATTAATAGAGCAGGATGAGGACCTGTAACAGATTAATACAACAGGACAAGGTCCCTGTAACAGATTAATACAACAGGATGAGATCCCTGAAACAGATTAATACAACAGGACGAGGTCCCTGAAACAGATTAATGGAACAGGATGAGGTCCCTGAAACAGATTAATACAAGAGGACGAGGTCACTGTAACAGATTAATGCAACAGGACGAGGTCCCTGAAACAGATTAATACAACAGGACGAGGTCCCTGAAACAGGTTAATACAAGAGGACGAGGTCCCTGAAACAGATTAATACAACAGGACGAGGTCCCAGAAACAGATTAATACAAGAGGACGAGGTTCGTGTAATAGATTAATATAACAGGACGAGGTCCCTGAAACAGGTTAATACAACATGACGAGGTCCCTGGAACAGATTAATACACCAGGACGAGGTCCTTGAAACAGATTAATACAAAAGGACGAGGTCCCTAAAACAGATTAACATAACAGGACGAGGTCCCTGGAACAGATTAATACACCAGGACGAGGTCCCTAAAAGAGATTAATACAAAAGGACAAAGTCCCTGAAACAGATTAATACAAGAGGACGAGGTCCCAGAAACAGAATAATATAACAGGACGTGGTCCCTAAAACAGATTAATAGAACAGGACAAGATACCAGAAACAGATTAATTCAAGAGGATGAGGTCCCAGAAACAGGTTAATACAACAGGACGAGGTCCTTGAAATAGATTAATAGAACAGGACGATGTTTCTGAAACAGATTAATACAACAGGACGAGGTCCCTGAAACAGATTAATACAACAGGACGAGGTCCCTGAAACAGATTAATGCAACAGGATGAGGTCCCTGAAACAGATTAATACAAGAGGACGAAGTCCCTGAAACAGATTAATACAACAGGACGAGGTCCCTGAAACAGATTAATACAACAGGACGAGGTCCATGAAACAGGTTAATGCAACAGGACGAGGTCCCTGAAACAGATTAATACAAGAGGACGAGGTCACTGTAACAGATTAATGCAACAGGACGAGGTCCCTGAAACAGATTAATACAACAGGACGAGGTCCCTGAAACAGGTTAATACAAGAGGACGAGGTCCCTGAAACAGATTAATACAACAGGACGAGGTCCCAGAAACAGATTAATACAAGAGGACGAGGTTCGTGTAATAGATTAATATAACAGGACAAGGTCCCTGAAACAGGTTAATACAACATGACGAGGTCCCTGGAACAGATTAATACACCAGGACGAGGTCCTTGAAACAGATTAATACAAAAGGACGAGGTCCCTAAAACAGATTAACATAACAGGACGAGGTCCCTGGAACAGATTAATACACCAGGACGAGGTCCCTAAAAGAGATTAATACAAAAGGACGAAGTCCCTGAAACAGATTAATACAAGAGGACGAGGTCCCAGAAACAGAATAATATAACAGGACGTGGTCCCTAAAACAGATTAATAGAACAGGACAAGATACCAGAAACAGATTAATTCAAGAGGATGAGGTCCCAGAAACAGGTTAATACAACAGGACGAGGTCCTTGAAATAGATTAATAGAACAGGACGATGTTTCTGAAACAGATTAATACAACAGGACGAGGTCCCTGAAACAGATTAATACAACAGGACGAGGTCCCTGAAACAGATTAATGCAACAGGATGAGGTCCCTGAAACAGATTAATACAAGAGGACGAAGTCCCTGAAACAGATTAATACAACAGGACGAGGTCCCTGAAACAGATTAATACAACAGGACGAGGTCCCTGAAACAGATTAATACAACAGGACGAGGTCCCTCAAACATATTAATACAACAGGACGAGGTCCCTGAAACAGGTTAATACAAGAGGACGAGGTCCGTGAAACAGATTAATACAACAGGACGAGGTCCCTCAAACATATTAATACAACAGGACCAGGTCCCTGAAACAGATTAATGCAACAGGACGAGGTTCCTGAAATAGATTACTACAACAGGACGATGTCCCTGTAACAGATTAATACAACAGGAGGAGGTCCCTGAAACAGATTAATATAACAGGACGAGGTCCCTGAAACTGATTAAAACAAGAGGACGAGGTCCCTGAAACAGTTTAATACAAGAGGACGAGGTCCGTGAAACAGATAAATACAACAGGACGAGGTCCCTGAAACTGATTAATACAAGAGGACGAGGTCCGTGAAACAGATAAATACAACAGGACGAGGTCCCTGAAACAGATTAATAGAGCAGGACTAGGTCCCTGAAAGAGATTAATACAACAGGATGAGGTCCCTGTAACAGATTAATACAGCAAGACGATGTCCCTGTAACAGATTAATACAACAGGACGAGGTCCCTGAAACAGATTAATACAACAGGACGAGGTCCCTGTAACAGATTAATACAACAGGACAAGGTCCCTTTAACAGATTAATAGAACAGGACTAGGTCCCTGAAAGAGATTAATACGACAGGATGAGGTCCCTGTAACAGATTAATACAGCAAGACGATGTCCCTGTAACAGATTAATACAACAGGACGAGGTCCCTGTAACAGATTAATGCAACAGGACGAGGTCCATGAAACAGATTAATACAACAGGACGAGGTCCCTGAAACAGAATATTGCAACAGGACGAGGTCCCTGTAATGGATTAATGCAACAGGACGAGGTTCCTGTAATAGATGAATGCAATAGGACGAGGTCCCTGATACAGATTAATACAACAGGACGAGGTCCCTGAAACAGATTAATACAACAGGACGAGGTCCCTGAAACAGATTAATACAACAGGACGAGGTCCCTGATACAGATTAATACAACAGGACGAGGTCCCTGATACAGATTAATACAACAGGACGAGGTCACTGATACAGATTAATACAACAGGACGAGATCCCTGAAACAGATAAATACAACAGGACGAGGTCCCTGAAACAGATTAATACAAAAGGACGAGGTCCCTGAAACAGATTAATACAACAGGACGAGGTCCCTGAAACAGATTAATACAACAGGACGAGGTCCCTGAAACTGATTAATACAAGAGCACGAGGGCCCTGAAACAGATTAATACAAGAGGACGAGGTCCGTGAAACAGATAAATACAACAGGACGAGGTCCCTGAAACAGATTAATAGAGCAGGATGAGGACCTGTAACAGATTAATACAACAGGACAAGGTCCCTGTAACAGATTAATACAACAGGATGAGATCCCTGAAACAGATTAATACAACAGGACGAGGTCCCTGAAACAGATTAATGGAACAGGATGAGGTCCCTGAAACAGATTAATACAAGAGGACGAGGTCACTGTAACAGATTAATGCAACAGGACGAGGTCCCTGAAACAGATTAATACAACAGGACGAGGTCCCTGAAACAGGTTAATACAAGAGGACGAGGTCCCTGAAACAGATTAATACAACAGGACGAGGTCCCAGAAACAGATTAATACAAGAGGACGAGGTTCGTGTAATAGATTAATATAACAGGACGAGGTCCCTGAAACAGGTTAATACAACATGACGAGGTCCCTGGAACAGATTAATACACCAGGACGAGGTCCTTGAAACAGATTAATACAAAAGGACGAGGTCCCTAAAACAGATTAACATAACAGGACGAGGTCCCTGGAACAGATTAATACACCAGGACGAGGTCCCTAAAAGAGATTAATACAAAAGGACGAAGTCCCTGAAACAGATTAATACAAGAGGACGAGGTCCCAGAAACAGAATAATATAACAGGACGTGGTCCCTAAAACAGATTAATAGAACAGGACAAGATACCAGAAACAGATTAATTCAAGAGGATGAGGTCCCAGAAACAGGTTAATACAACAGGACGAGGTCCTTGAAATAGATTAATAGAACAGGACGATGTTTCTGAAACAGATTAATACAACAGGACGAGGTCCCTGAAACAGATTAATACAACAGGACGAGGTCCCTGAAACAGATTAATGCAACAGGATGAGGTCCCTGAAACAGATTAATACAAGAGGACGAAGTCCCTGAAACAGATTAATACAACAGGACGAGGTCCCTGAAACAGATTAATACAACAGGACGAGGTCCATGAAACAGATTAATATAACAGGACGAGGTCCCTGAAACAGGTTAATACCAGAGGACGAGGTCCCTGAAACAGATTAATACAACAGGACGAGGTCCGAGAAACAGATTAATACAACAGGACGAGGTCCGTGTAACAGATTAATATAACAGGACGAGGTCGCTGAAACAGGTTAATACAACATGACGAGGTCCCTGAAACAGATTAATACAACAGGACAAGATCCCAGAAACAGATTAATTCAAGAGGATGAGGTCCCAGAAACAGGTTAATACAACAGGACGAGGTCCTTGAAATAGATTAATACAACAGGACGAGGTCGCTTAAACCAATTAATAGAACAGGACGAGGTCCCTAAAACAGATTAATACAAGAGGATGATGTTTCCAAAACAGATTAATACAACAGGACGACGTCCCTGGAACTGATTAATACAACAGGACGAGGTCCCTGAAACAGATTAATGCAGCAGGATGATGTCAGTGAAACAGATTAATACAACAGGACGAGGTGCTTGAAACTGATTAATACAACAGGACGAGGTCCCTGAAACAGATTAATACAAAAGGACGAGGTCCCTGAAACAGATTAATACAACAGGACGAGGTCCCTCAAACATATTAATACAACAGGACCAGGTCCCTGAAACAGATTAATGCAACAGGACGAGGTTCCTGAAATAGATACTACAACAGGACGATGTCCCTGTAACAGATTAATACAACAGGAGGAGGTCCCTGAAACAGATTAATATAACAGGACGAGGTCCCTGAAACTGATTAAAACAAGAGGACGAGGTCCCTGAAACAGTTTAATACAAGAGGACGAGGTCCGTGAAACAGATAAATACAACAGGACAAGGTCCCTGAAACAGATTAATACAACAGGACGAGGTCCCTGTAACAGATTAATACAACAGGATGATGTCCCTGAAACAGATTAATGCAACAGGACGAGGTCCCTGAAACAGATAAATAGAAGAGGACGAGTTCCGTGTAACAGATTAATGCAACAGGACGAGGTCCCTGAAACAGATTAATAGAACAGGACGAGGTCCCTGAAACAGATTAATACAACAGGACGAGGTCCCTGTAACAGATTAATACAACAGGATGATGTCCCTGAAACAGGTTAATGCAACAGGACGAGGTCCCTGAAACAGATTAATACAAGAGGACGAGGTCACTGTAACAGATTAATGCAACAGGACGAGGTCCCTGAAACAGATTAATACAACAGGACGAGGTCCCTGAAACAGGTTAATACAAGAGGACGAGGTCCCTGAAACAGATTAATACAACAGGACGAGGTCCCAGAAACAGATTAATACAAGAGGACGAGGTTCGTGTAATAGATTAATATAACAGGACGAGGTCCCTGAAACAGGTTAATACAACATGACGAGGTCCCTGGAACAGATTAATACACCAGGACGAGGTCCTTGAAACAGATTAATACAAAAGGACGAGGTCCATAAAACAGATTAACATAACAGGACGAGGTCCCTGGAACAGATTAATACACCAGGACGAGGTCCCTAAAAGAGATTAATACAAAAGGACGAAGTCCCTGAAACAGATTAATACAAGAGGACGAGGTCCCAGAAACAGAATAATATAACAGGACGTGGTCCCTAAAACAGATTAATAGAACAGGACAAGATACCAGAAACAGATTAATTCAAGAGGATGAGGTCCCAGAAACAGGTTAATACAACAGGACGAGGTCCTTGAAATAGATTAATAGAACAGGACGATGTTTCTGAAACAGATTAATACAACATGACGAGGTCCCTGAAACAGATTAATACAACAGGACGAGGTCCCTGAAACAGATTAATGCAACAGGATGAGGTCCCTGAAACAGATTAATACAAGAGGACGAAGTCCCTGAAACAGATTAATACAACAGGACGAGGTCCCTGAAACAGATTAATACAACAGGACGAGGTCCCTGAAACAGATTAATACAACAGGACGAGGTCCCTCAAACATATTAATACAACAGGACGAGGTCCCTGAAACAGGTTAATACAAGAGGACGAGGTCCGTGAAACAGATTAATACAACAGGACGAGGTCCCTCAAACATATTAATACAACAGGACCAGGTCCCTGAAACAGATTAATGCAACAGGACGAGGTTCCTGAAATAGATTACTACAACAGGACGATGTCCCTGTAACAGATTAATACAACAGGAGGAGGTCCCTGAAACAGATTAATATAACAGGACGAGGTCCCTGAAACTGATTAAAACAAGAGGACGAGGTCCCTGAAACAGTTTAATACAAGAGGACGAGGTCCGTGAAACAGATAAATACAACAGGACGAGGTCCCTGAAACTGATTAATACAAGAGGACGAGGTCCGTGAAACAGATAAATACAACAGGACGAGGTCCCTGAAACAGATTAATAGAGCAGGACTAGGTCCCTGAAAGAGATTAATACAACAGGATGAGGTCCCTGTAACAGATTAATACAGCAAGACGATGTCCCTGTAACAGATTAATACAACAGGACGAGGTCCCTGAAACAGATTAATACAACAGGACGAGGTCCCTGTAACAGATTAATACAACAGGACAAGGTCCCTTTAACAGATTAATAGAACAGGACTAGGTCCCTGAAAGAGATTAATACAACAGGATGAGGTCCCTGTAACAGATTAATACAGCAAGACGATGTCCCTGTAACAGATTAATACAACAGGACGAGGTCCCTGTAACAGATTAATGCAACAGGACGAGGTCCATGAAACAGATTAATACAACAGGACGAGGTCCCTGAAACAGAATATTGCAACAGGACGAGGTCCCTGTAATGGATTAATGCAACAGGACGAGGTTCCTGTAATAGATTAATCCAATAGGACGAGGTCCCTGATACAGATTAATACAACAGGACGAGGTCCCTGAAACAGATTAATACAACAGGACGAGGTCCCTGAAACAGATTAATACAACAGGACGAGGTCCCTGATACAGATTAATACAACAGGACGAGGTCCCTGATACAGATTAATACAACAGGACGAGGTCCCTGATACAGATTAATACAACAGGACGAGATCCCTGAAACAGATAAATACAACAGGACGAGCTCCCTGAAACAGATTAATACAAAAGGACGAGGTCCCTGAAACAGATTAATACAACAGGACAAGGTCCCTGAAACAGATTAATACAACAGGACGAGGTCCCTGAAACTGATTAATACAAGAGGACGAGGGCCCTGAAACAGATTAATACAAGAGGACGAGGTCCGTGAAACAGATAAATACAACAGGACGAGGTCCCTGAAACAGATTAATAGAGCAGGATGAGGTCCCTGTAACAGATTAATACAGCAAGACGATGTCCCTGTAACAGATTAATACAACAGGACGAGGTCCCTGAAACAGATTAATACAACGGGACGAGGTCCCTGTAACAGATTTATACAAGAGGACGAGGTCCCTGAAACAGATTAATACAAGAGGACGAGGTTCCTGAAACAGATTAATACAACAGGATGAGGTCCTTGAAACAGATTAATAACACAGGACGAGCTCTCTGAAACAGATTAATGCAACAGGACGAGGTCCCTGAAACAGATTAATACAAGAGGACGAGATCCCTGAAACAGATAAATACAACAGGACGAGGTCCCTGAAACAGATTAATACAAAAGGACGAGGTCCCTGAAACAGATTAATACAACAGGACGAGGTCCCTGAAACAGATTTATACAACAGGACGAGGTCCCTGAAACTGATTAATACAAGAGGACAAGGGCCCTGAAACAGATTAATAGAAGAGGACGAGGTCCGTGAAACAGATAAATACAACAGGACGAGGTCCCTGAAACAGATTAATAGAGCAGGATGAGGACCTGTAACAGATTAATACAACAGGACAAGGTCCCTGTAACAGATTAATGCAACAGGACGAGGTCCCTGAAACAGATTAATGCAACAGGACGAGGTCCCTGTAACAGATTATTGCAAGAGGACGAGGTCCCTGAAACAGATGAATACAAAAGGACGAGGTCCCTGTAACAGATTAATGCAACAGGACGAGGTCCTTGAAACAGATTAATGCAACAGGACGAGGTCCATGAAACAGATTAATACAACAGGACGAGGTCACTGAAACAGATTAATGCAACAGGACGAGGTCCCTGAAACAGATTAATACAACACGACGAGGTCCCTGAAACAGAATATTGCAACAGGACGAGGTCCCTGTATCAGATTAATGCAACAGGACGAGGTCCTTGTAACTGATTAATGCAATAGGACGAGGTCCCTGAAACAGATTAATACAACAGGACGAGGTCACTTAAACAGATTAATACAACAGGACGAGGTCCCTGAAACAGATTAATACAAAAGGACGAGGTCCCTGAAACAGATTAATACAACAGGATGACGTCCCTGAAACAGATTAATACAAGAGGACGAGGTCCCTGAAACAGATTAATGCAACAGGAAGAGGTCCGTGAAACAGATTAATACAACAGGACGAGGTCCCTGAAACAGATTAATGGAACAGGATGAGGTCCCTGAAACAGATTAATAGAACAGGACGAGGTCCCTGAAACAGATTAATACAACAGGACGAGGTCCCTGAAGCAGGTTAATAGAAGAGGACGAGGTCCGTGAAACAGATAAATATAACAGGACGAGGTCCCTGAAACAGATTAATAGAGCAGGACTAGGTCCCTGAAAGAGATTAATACAACAGGATGAGGTCCCTGTAACAGATTAATACAACAGGACAAGGTCCCTTTAACAGATTAATAGAACAGGACTAGGTCCCTGAAAGAGATTAATACAACAGGATGACGTCCCTGAAACAGATTAATGCAACAGGACGAGGTCCCTGAAACAGATTAATACAAGAGGACGAGGTCACTGTAACAGATTAATGCAACAGGACGAGGTCACCGAAACAGATTAATACAACAGGACGAGGTCCCTGAAAAAGGTTAATACAAGAGGACGAGGTCCCTGAAACAGATTAATACAACAGGACGAGGTCCCAGAAACAGATTAATACAAGAGGACGAGGTTCGTGTAACAGATTAATATAACAGGACGAGGTCCCTGAAACAGGTTAATACAACATGACGAGGTCCCTGGAACAGATTAATACACCAGGATGAGGTCCTTGAAACAGATTAATACAAAAGGACGAGGTCCCTAAAACAGATTAATATAACAGGACGAGGTCACTGAAACAGATTAATACACCAGGACGAGGTCCCTAAAAGAGATTAATACAAAAGGACGAAGTCCCTGAAACAGATTAATACAAGAGGACGAGGTCCCAGAAACAGATTAATATAACAGGACGAGGTCCCTGAAACAGGTTAATACAACAGGATGAGGTCCCTGTAACAGATTAATACAGCAAGACGATGTCCCTGTAACAGATTAATACAACAGGACGAGGTCCCTGAAAAAGATTAATACAACAGGACGAGGTCCCTGTAACAGATTAATACAACAGGACAAGGTCCCTTTAACAGATTAATAGAACAGGACTAGGTCCCTGAAAGAGATTAATACAACAGGATGAGGTCCCTGTAACAGATTAATACAGCAAGACGATGTCCCTGTAACAGATTAATACAACAGGACGAGGTCCCTGTAACAGATTAATGCAACAGGACGAGGTCCATGAAACAGATTAATACAACAGGACGAGGTCCCTGAAACAGAATATTGCAACAGGACGAGGTCCCTGAAACAGATTAATACAACAGGATGAGATCCCTGTAACGGATTAATGCAACAGGACGAGGTCCCTGATACAGATTAATACAAGAGGACGTGATTCCTGAAACAGATATATACAACAGGACGAGGTCCCTGAAACAGATTAATACAACAGGACGAGATCCCTGAAACAGATTAATAGAACAGGACGAGGTACCTGAAACAGATAAATACAACAGGACAAGGTCCCTGAAACAGATTAATACAGCAGGACGATGTCCCTGTAACAGATTAATACAACAGGACGAGGTCCCTGAAACAGATTAATACAACAGGACGAGGACCCTGTAACAGATTAATACAACAGGATGATGTCCCTGAAACAGATTAATGCAACAGGACGAGGTCCCTGAAACGGATTAATACAAGAGGACGAGGTACCTGTAACAGATTAATGCAACAGGACGAGGTCCCTGAAACAGATTAATACAACAGGACGAGATCCCTGAAACAGATTAATAGAACAGGACGAGGTACCTGAAACAGATTAATGCAACAGGACGAGGTCCCTGAAACAGATTAATGCAACAGGACGAGGTCCCTGGAACAGATTATTGCAAGAGGACGAGGTCCCTGAAACAGATGAATACAAAAGGACGAGGTCCCTGTAACAGATTAATGTAACAGGACGAGGTCCCTGAAACAGATTAATGCAACAGGACGAGGTCCATGAAACAGGTTAATACAACAGGACGAGGTCACTGAAACAGATTAATGCAACAGGACGAGGTCCCTGAAACAGATTAATACAACAGGACGAGGTCCCTGAAACAGAATATTGCAACAGGACGAGGTCCCTGTATCAGATTAATGCAACAGGACGAGGTCCCTGTAACAGATTAATGCAATAGGACGAGGTCCCTGAAACAGATTAATACAACAGGACGAGGTCACTGAAACAGATTAATACAACAGGACGAAGTCCCTGAAACAGATTAATACAACAGGATGAGATCCCTGAAACAGATTAATACAACAGGACGAGGTCCCTGAAACAGATTAATGGAACAGGATGAGGTCCCTGAAACAGATTAATATTAGAGGACGAGATCCCTGAAACAGATAAATACAACAGGACGAGGTCCCTGAAACAGATTAATACAACAGGACGATGTCCCTGAAACAGATTAATACAAGAGGACGAGGTCCCTGAAACAGATTAATGCAACAGGAAGAGGTCCCTGAAACTGATTAATACAACAGGACGAGGTCCCTGAAACAGATTAATGGAACAGGATGAGGTCCCTGAAACAGATTAATACAAGAGGACGAGATTCCTGAAACAGATAAATACAACAGAACGAGGTCCCTGAAACAGATTAATACAACAGGACGAGGTCCCTGAAACAGATTAATGCAGCAGGATGATGTCAGTGAAACATATTAATACAACAGGACGAGGTCCCTGAAACTGATTAATACAACAGGACGAGGTCCCTGAAGCAGGTTAATACAAGAGGACGAGGTCCGTGAAACAGATAAATACAACAGGACGAGGTCCCTGAAAGAGATTAATACAACAGGATGAGGTCCCTGTAACAGATTAATACAACAGGACAAGATCCCTTTAACAGATTAATAGAACAGGACTAGGTCCCTGAAAGAGATTAATACAACAGGATGATGTCCCTGAAACAGATTAATGCAACAGGACGAGGTCCCTGAAACAGATTAATACAAGAGGACGAGGTCACTGTAACAGATTAATGCAACAGGACGAGGTCCCTGAAACAGATTAATACAACAGGACGAGGTCCCTGAAACAGGTTAATACAAGAGGACGAGGTCCCTGAAACAGATTAATACAACAGGACGAGGTCCCAGAAACAGATTAATACAAGAGGACGAGGTTCGTGTAATAGATTAATACACCAGGACGAGGTCCTTGAAACAGATTAATACAAAAGGACGAGGTCCCTAAAACAGATTAACATAACAGGACGAGGTCCCTGGAACAGATTAATACACCAGGACGAGGTCCCTAAAAGAGATTAATACAAAAGGACGAAGTCCCTGAAACAGATTAATACAAGAGGACGAGGTCCCAGAAACAGAATAATATAACAGGACGTGGTCCATAAAACAGATTAATAGAACAGGACAAGATACCAGAAACAGATTAATTCAAGAGGATGAGGTCCCAGAAACAGGTTAATACAACAGGACGAGGTCCTTGAAATAGATTAATAGAACAGGACGATGTTTCTGAAACAGATTAATACAACAGGACGAGGTCCCTGAAACAGATTAATACAACAGGACGAGGTCCCTGAAACAGATTAATGCAACAGGATGAGGTCCCTGAAACAGATTAATACAAGAGGACGAAGTCCCTGAAACAGATTAATACAACAGGACGAGGTCCCTGAAACAGATTAATACAACAGGACGAGGTCCATGAAACAGATTAATATAACAGGACGAGGTCCCTGAAACAGGTTAATACCAGAGGACGAGGTCCCTGAAACAGATTAATACAACAGGACGAGGTCCGAGAAACAGATTAATACAACAGGACGAGGTCCGTGTAACAGATTAATATAACAGGACGAGGTCGCTGAAACAGGTTAATACAACATGACGAGGTCCCTGAAACAGATTAATACAACAGGACAAGATCCCAGAAACAGATTTATTCAAGAGGATGAGGTCCCAGAAACAGGTTAATACAACAGGACGAGGTCCTTGAAATAGATTAATACAACAGGACGAGGTCGCTTAAACCAATTAATAGAACAGGACGAGGTCCCTAAAACAGATTAATACAAGAGGATGATGTTTCCGAAACAGATTAATACAACAGGACGACGTCCCTGGAACTGATTAATACAACAGGACGAGGTCCCTGAAACAGATTAATGCAGCAGGATGATGTCAGTGAAACAGATTAATACAACAGGACGAGGTCCTTGAAACTGATTAATACAACAGGACGAGGTCCCTGAAATAGATTAATACAAAAGGACGAGGTCCCTGAAACAGATTAATACAACAGGACGAGGTCCCTCAAACATATTAATACAACAGGACCAGGTCCCTGAAACAGATTAATACAAAAGGACGAGGTCCCTGAAACAGATTAATACAACAGGACGAGGTCCCTGAAACAGATTAATACAACAGGACGAGGTCCCTGAAACTGATTAATACAAGAGGACGAGGGCCCTGAAACAGATTAATACAAGAGGACGAGGTCCGTGAAACAGATAAATACAACAGGACGAGGTCCCTGAAACAGATTAATAGAGCAGGATGAGGACCTGTAACAGATTAATACAACAGGACAAGGTCCCTGTAACAGATTAATACAACAGGATGAGATCCCTGAAACAGATTAATACAACAGGACGAGGTCCCTGAAACAGATTAATGGAACAGGATGAGGTCCCTGAAACAGATTAATACAAGAGGACGAGGTCACTGTAACAGATTAATGCAACAGGACGAGGTCCCTGAAACAGATTAATACAACAGGACGAGGTCCCTGAAACAGGTTAATACAAGAGGACGAGGTCCCTGAAACAGATTAATACAACAGGACGAGGTCCCAGAAACAGATTAATACAAGAGGACGAGGTTCGTGTAATAGATTAATATAACAGGACGAGGTCCCTGAAACAGGTTAATACAACATGACGAGGTCCCTGGAACAGATTAATACACCAGGACGAGGTCCTTGAAACAGATTAATACAAAAGGACGAGGTCCCTAAAACAGATTAACATAACAGGACGAGGTCCCTGGAACAGATTAATACACCAGGACGAGGTCCCTAAAAGAGATTAATACAAAAGGACGAAGTCCCTGAAACAGATTAATACAAGAGGACGAGGTCCCAGAAACAGAATAATATAACAGGACGTGGTCCCTAAAACAGATTAATAGAACAGGACAAGATACCAGAAACAGATTAATTCAAGAGGATGAGGTCCCAGAAACAGGTTAATACAACAGGACGAGGTCCTTGAAATAGATTAATAGAACAGGACGATGTTTCTGAAACAGATTAATACAACAGGACGAGGTCCCTGAAACAGATTAATGCAACAGGACGAGGTCCCTGAAACAGATTAATGCAACAGGATGAGGTCCCTGAAACAGATTAATACAAGAGGACGAAGTCCCTGAAACAGATTAATACAACAGGACGAGGTCCCTGAAACAGATTAATACAACAGGACGAGGTCCATGAAACAGATTAATATAACAGGACGAGGTCCCTGAAACAGGTTAATACCAGAGGACGAGGTCCCTGAAACAGATTAATACAACAGGACGAGGTCCGAGAAACAGATTAATACAACAGGACGAGGTCCGTGTAACAGATTAATATAACAGGACGAGGTCGCTGAAACAGGTTAATACAACATGACGAGGTCCCTGAAACAGATTAATACAACAGGACAAGATCCCAGAAACAGATTAATTCAAGAGGATGAGGTCCCAGAAACAGGTTAATACAACAGGACGAGGTCCTTGAAATAGATTAATACAACAGGACGAGGTCGCTTAAACCAATTAATAGAACAGGACGAGGTCCCTAAAACAGATTAATACAAGAGGATGATGTTTCCAAAACAGATTAATACAACAGGACGACGTCCCTGGAACTGATTAATACAACAGGACGAGGTCCCTGAAACAGATTAATGCAGCAGGATGATGTCAGTGAAACAGATTAATACAACAGGACGAGGTCCTTGAAACTGATTAATACAACAGGACGAGGTCCCTGAAACAGATTAATACAAAAGGACGAGGTCCCTGAAACAGATTAATACAACAGGACGAGGTCCCTCAAACATATTAATACAACAGGACCAGGTCCCTGAAACAGATTAATGCAACAGGACGAGGTTCCTGAAATAGATACTACAACAGGACGATGTCCCTGTAACAGATTAATACAACAGGAGGAGGTCCCTGAAACAGATTAATATAACAGGACGAGGTCCCTGAAACTGATTAAAACAAGAGGACGAGGTCCCTGAAACAGTTTAATACAAGAGGACGAGGTCCGTGAAACAGATAAATACAACAGGACAAGGTCCCTGAAACAGATTAATGCAACAGGACGAGGTCTCTGTAACAGATTAATACAACAGGATGATGTCCCTGAAACAGATTAATGCAACAGGACGAGGTCCCTGAAACAGATAAATAGAAGAGGACGAGTTCCGTGTAACAGATTAATGCAACAGGACGAGGTCCCTGAAACAGATTAATAGAACAGGACGAGGTCCCTGAAACAGATTAATACAACAGGACGAGGTCCCTGTAACAGATTAATACAACAGGATGATGTCCCTGAAACAGGTTAATGCAACAGGACGAGGTCCCTGAAACAGATTAATACAAGAGGACGAGGTCACTGTAACAGATTAATGCAACAGGACGAGGTCCCTGAAACAGATTAATACAACAGGACGAGGTCCCTGAAACAGGTTAATACAAGAGGACGAGGTCCCTGAAACAGATTAATACAACAGGACGAGGTCCCAGAAACAGATTAATACAAGAGGACGAGGTTCGTGTAATAGATTAATATAACAGGACAAGGTCCCTGAAACAGGTTAATACAACATGACGAGGTCCCTGGAACAGATTAATACACCAGGACGAGGTCCTTGAAACAGATTAATACAAAAGGACGAGGTCCCTAAAACAGATTAACATAACAGGACGAGGTCCCTGGAACAGATTAATACACCAGGACGAGGTCCCTAAAAGAGATTAATACAAAAGGACGAAGTCCCTGAAACAGATTAATACAAGAGGACGAGGTCCCAGAAACAGAATAATATAACAGGACGTGGTCCCTAAAACAGATTAATAGAACAGGACAAGATACAGGAAACAGATTAATTCAAGAGGATGAGGTCCCAGAAACAGGTTAATACAACAGGACGAGGTCCTTGAAATAGATTAATAGAACAGGACGATGTTTCTGAAACAGATTAATACAACAGGACGAGGTCCCTGAAACAGATTAATACAACAGGACGAGGTCCCTGAAACAGATTAATGCAACAGGATGAGGTCCCTGAAACAGATTAATACAAGAGGACGAAGTCCCTGAAACAGATTAATACAACAGGACGAGGTCCCTGAAACAGATTAATACAACAGGACGAGGTCCCTGAAACAGATTAATACAACAGGACGAGGTCCCTCAAACATATTAATACAACAGGACGAGGTCCCTGAAACAGGTTAATACAAGAGGACGAGGTCCGTGAAACAGATTAATACAACAGGACGAGGTCCCTCAAACATATTAATACAACAGGACCAGGTCCCTGAAACAGATTAATGCAACAGGACGAGGTTCCTGAAATAGATTACTACAACAGGACGATGTCCCTTTAACAGATTAATACAACAGGAGGAGGTCCCTGAAACAGATTAATATAACAGGACGAGGTCCCTGAAACTGATTAAAACAAGAGGACGAGGTCCCTGAAACAGTTTAATACAAGAGGACGAGGTCCGTGAAACAGATAAATACAACAGGACGAGGTCCCTGAAACTGATTAATACAAGAGGACGAGGTCCGTGAAACAGATAAATACAACAGGACGAGGTCCCTGAAACAGATTAATAGAGCAGGACTAGGTCCCTGAAAGAGATTAATACAACAGGATGAGGTCCCTGTAACAGATTAATACAGCAAGACGATGTCCCTGTAACAGATTAATACAACAGGACGAGGTCCCTGAAACAGATTAATACAACAGGACGAGGTCCCTGTAACAGATTAATACAACAGGACAAGGTCCCTTTAACAGATTAATAGAACAGGACTAGGTCCCTGAAAGAGATTAATACAACAGGATGAGGTCCCTGTAACAGATTAATACAGCAAGACGATGTCCCTGTAACAGATTAATACAACAGGACGAGGTCCCTGTAACAGATTAATGCAACAGGACGAGGTCCATGAAACAGATTAATACAACAGGACGAGGTCCCTGAAACAGAATATTGCAACAGGACGAGGTCCCTGTAATGGATTAATGCAACAGGACGAGGTTCCTGTAATAGATGAATGCAATAGGACGAGGTCCCTGATACAGATTAATACAACAGGACGAGGTCCCTGAAACAGATTAATACAACAGGACGAGGTCCCTGAAACAGATTAATACAACAGGACGAGGTCCCTGATACAGATTAATACAACAGGACGAGGTCCCTGATACAGATTAATACAACAGGACGAGGTCCCTGATACAGATTAATACAACAGGACGAGATCCCTGAAACAGATAAATACAACAGGACGAGGTCCCTGAAACAGATTAATACAAAAGGACGAGGTCCCTGAAACAGATTAATACAACAGGACGAGGTCCCTGAAACAGATTAATACAACAGGACGAGGTCCCTGAAACTGATTAATACAAAAGGACGAGGTCCCTGAAACAGATTAATACAAGAGGACGAGGGCCCTGAAACAGATTAATACAAGAGGACGAGGTCCGTGAAACAGATAAATACAACAGGACGAGGTCCCTGAAACAGATTAATGCAGCAGGATGATGTCAGTGAAACAGATTAATACAACAGGACGAGGTCCCTGAAACTGATTAATACAACAGGACGAGGTCCCTGAAGCAGGTTAATAGAAGAGGACGAGGTCCGTGAAACAGATAAATACAACAGGACGAGGTCCCTGAAACAGATTAATAGAGCAGGACTAGGTCCCTGAAAGAGATTAATACAACAGGATGAGGTCCCTGTAACAGATTAATACAACAGGACAAGGTCCCTTTAACAGATTAATAGAACAGGACTAGGTCCCTGAAAGAGATTAATACAACAGGATGACGTCCCTGAAACAGATTAATGCAACAGGACGAGGTCCCTGAAACAGATTAATACAAGAGGACGAGGTCACTGTAACAGATTAATGCAACAGGACGAGGTCACCGAAACAGATTAATACAACAGGACGAGGTCCCTGAAAAAGGTTAATACAAGAGGACGAGGTCCCTGAAACAGATTAATACAACAGGACGAGGTCCCAGAAACAGATTAATACAAGAGGACGAGGTTCGTGTAACAGATTAATATAACAGGACGAGGTCCCTGAAACAGGTTAATACAACATGACGAGGTCCCTGGAACAGATTAATACACCAGTATGAGGTCCTTGAAACAGATTAATACAAAAGGACGAGGTCCCTAAAACAGATTAATATAACAGGACGAGGTCCCTGAAACAGATTAATACACCAGGACGAGGTCCCTAAAAGAGATTAATACAAAAGGACGAAGTCCCTGAAACAGATTAATACAAGAGGACGAGGTCCCAGAAACAGATTAATATAACAGGACGAGGTCCCTGAAACAGGTTAATACAACAGGATGAGGTCCCTGTAACAGATTAATACAGCAAGACGATGTCCCTGTAACAGATTAATACAACAGGACGAGGTCCCTGAAAAAGATTAATACAACAGGACGAGGTCCCTGTAACAGATTAATACAACAGGACAAGGTCCCTTTAACAGATTAATAGAACAGGACTAGGTCCCTGAAAGAGATTAATACAACAGGATGAGGTCCCTCTAACAGATTAATACAGCAAGACGATGTCCCTGTAACAGATTAATACAACAGGACGAGGTCCCTGTAACAGATTAATGCAACAGGACGAGGTCCATGAAACAGATTAATACAACAGGACGAGGTCCCTGAAACAGAATATTGCAACAGGACGAGGTCCCTGAAACAGATTAATACAACAGGATGAGATCCCTGTAACGGATTAATGCAACAGGACGAGGTCCCTGATACAGATTAATACAAGAGGACGTGATTCCTGAAACAGATATATACAACAGGACGAGGTCCCTGAAACAGATTAATACAACAGGACGAGATCCCTGAAACAGATTAATAGAACAGGACGAGGTACCTGAAACAGATAAATACAACAGGACAAGGTCCCTGAAACAGATTAATACAGCAGGACGATGTCCCTGTAACAGATTAATACAACAGGACGAGGTCCCTGAAACAGATTAATACAACAGGACGAGGACCCTGTAACAGATTAATACAACAGGATGATGTCCCTGAAACAGATTAATGCAACAGGACGAGGTCCCTGAAACGGATTAATACAAGAGGACGAGGTACCTGTAACAGATTAATGCAACAGGACGAGGTCCCTGAAACAGATTAATACAACAGGACGAGATCCCTGAAACAGATTAATAGAACAGGACGAGGTACCAGAAACAGATTAATGCAACAGGACGAGGTCCCTGAAACAGATTAATGCAACAGGACGAGGTCCCTGGAACAGATTATTGCAAGAGGACGAGGTCCCTGAAACAGATGAATACAAAAGGACGAGGTCCCTGTAACAGATTAATGTAACAGGACGAGGTCCCTGAAACAGATTAATGCAACAGGACGAGGTCCATGAAACAGGTTAATACAACAGGACGAGGTCACTGAAACAGATTAATGCAACAGGACGAGGTCCCTGAAACAGATTAATACAACAGGACGAGGTCCCTGAAACAGAATATTGCAACAGGACGAGGTCCCTGTATCAGATTAATGCAACAGGACGAGGTCCCTGTAACAGATTAATGCAATAGGACGAGGTCCCTGAAACAGATTAATACAACAGGACGAGGTCACTGAAACAGATTAATACAACAGGACGAGGTCCCTGAAACAGATTAATACAACAGGATGAGATCCCTGAAACAGATTAATACAACAGGACGAGGTCCCTGAAACAGATTAATGGAACAGGATGAGGTCCCTGAAACAGATTAATATTAGAGGACGAGATCCCTGAAACAGATAAATACAACAGGACGAGGTCCCTGAAACAGATTAATACAACAGGACGAGGTCCCTGAAACAGATTAATACAAGAGGACGAGGTCCCTGAAACAGATTAATGCAACAGGAAGAGGTCCCTGAAACTGATTAATACAACAGGACGAGGTCCCTGAAACAGATTAATGGAACAGGATGAGGTCCCTGAAACAGATTAATACAAGAGGACGAGATTCCTGAAACAGATAAATACAACAGAACGAGGTCCCTGAAACAGATTAATACAACAGGACGAGGTCCCTGAAACAGATTAATGCAGCAGGATGATGTCAGTGAAACATATTAATACAACAGGACGAGGTCCCTGAAACTGATTAATACAACAGGACGAGGTCCCTGAAGCAGGTTAATACAAGAGGACGAGGTCCGTGAAACAGATAAATACAACAGGACGAGGTCCCTGAAAGAGATTAATACAACAGGATGAGGTCCCTGTAACAGATTAATACAACAGGACAAGATCCCTTTAACAGATTAATAGAACAGGACTAGGTCCCTCAAAGAGATTAATACAACAGGATGATGTCCCTGAAACAGATTAATGCAACAGGACGAGGTCCCTGAAACAGATTAATACAAGAGGACGAGGTCACTGTAACAGATTAATGCAACAGGACGAGGTCCCTGAAACAGATTAATACAACAGGACGAGGTCCCTGAAACAGGTTAATACAAGAGGACGAGGTCCCTGAAACAGATTAATACAACAGGACGAGGTCCCAGAAACAGATTAATACAAGAGGACGAGGTTCGTGTAATAGATTAATATAACAGGACGAGGTCCCTGAAACAGGTTAATACAACATGACGAGGTCCCTGGAACAGATTAATACACCAGGACGAGGTCCTTGAAACAGATTAATACAAAAGGACGAGGTCCCTAAAACAGATTAACATAACAGGACGAGGTCCCTGGAACAGATTAATACACCAGGACGAGGTCCCTAAAAGAGATTAATACAAAAGGACGAAGTCCCTGAAACAGATTAATACAAGAGGACGAGGTCCCAGAAACAGAATAATATAACAGGACGTGGTCCCTAAAACAGATTAATAGAACAGGACAAGATACCAGAAACAGATTAATTCAAGAGGATGAGGTCCCAGAAACAGGTTAATACAACAGGACGAGGTCCTTGAAATAGATTAATAGAACAGGACGATGTTTCTGAAACAGATTAATACAACAGGACGAGGTCCCTGAAACAGATTAATACAACAGGACGAGGTCCCTGAAACAGATTAATGCAACAGGATGAGGTCCCTGAAACAGATTAATACAAGAGGACGAAGTCCCTGAAACAGATTAATACAACAGGACGAGGTCCCTGAAACAGATTAATACAACAGGACGAGGTCCATGAAACAGATTAATATAACAGGACGAGGTCCCTGAAACAGGTTAATACCAGAGGACGAGGTCCCTGAAACAGATTAATACAACAGGACGAGGTCCGAGAAACAGATTAATACAACAGGACGAGGTCCGTGTAACAGATTAATATAACAGGACGAGGTCGCTGAAACAGGTTAATACAACATGACGAGGTCCCTGAAACAGATTAATACAACAGGACAAGATCCCAGAAACAGATTAATTCAAGAGGATGAGGTCCCAGAAACAGGTTAATACAACAGGACGAGGTCCTTGAAATAGATTAATACAACAGGACGAGGTCGCTTAAACCAATTAATAGAACAGGACGAGGTCCCTAAAACAGATTAATACAAGAGGATGATGTTTCTGAAACAGATTAATACAACAGGACGACGTCCCTGGAACTCATTAATACAACAGGACGAGGTCCCTGAAACAGATTAATGCAGCAGGATGATGTCAGTGAAACAGATTAATACAACAGGACGAGGTCCTTGAAACTGATTAATACAACAGGACGAGGTCCCTGAAACAGATTAATACAAAAGGACGAGGTCCCTGAAACAGATTAATACAACAGGACGAGGTCCCTCAAACATATTAATACAACAGGACCAGGTCCCTGAAACAGATTAATGCAACAGGACGAGGTTCCTGAAATAGATACTACAACAGGACGATGTCCCTGTAACAGATTAATACAACAGGAGGAGGTCCCTGAAACAGATTAATATAACAGGACGAGGTCCCTGAAACTGATTAAAACAAGAGGACGAGGTCCCTGAAACAGTTTAATACAAGAGGACGAGGTCCGTGAAACAGATAAATACAACAGGACAAGGTCCCTGAAACAGATTAATACAACAGGACGAGGTCCCTGTAACAGATTAATACAACAGGATGATGTCCCTGAAACAGATTAATGCAACAGGACGAGGTCCCTGAAACAGATAAATAGAAGAGGTCGAGTTCCGTGTAACAGATTAATGCAACAGGACGAGGTCCCTGAAACAGAATAATAGAACAGGACGAGGTCCCTGAAACAGATTAATACAACAGGACGAGGTCCCTGTAACAGATTAATACAACAGGATGATGTCCCTGAAACAGGTTAATGCAACAGGACGAGGTCCCTGGAACAGATTATTGCAAGAGGACGAGGTCCCTGAAACAGATGAATACAAAAGGACGAGGTCCCTGTAACAGATTAATGTAACAGGACGAGGTCCCTGAAACAGATTAATGCAACAGGACGAGGTCCATGAAACAGGTTAATACAACAGGACGAGGTCACTGAAACAGATTAATGCAACAGGACGAGGTCCCTGAAACAGATTAATACAACAGGACGAGGTCCCTGAAACAGAATATTGCAACAGGACGAGGTCCCTGTATCAGATTAATGCAACAGGACGAGGTCCCTGTAACAGATTAATGCAATAGGACGAGGTCCCTGAAACAGATTAATACAACAGGACGAGGTCACTGAAACAGATTAATACAACAGGACGAGGTCCCTGAAACAGATTAATACAACAGGATGAGATCCCTGAAACAGATTAATACAACAGGACGAGGTCACTGTAACAGATTAATGCAACAGGACGAGGTCCCTGAAACAGATTAATACAACAGGACGAGGTCCCTGAAACAGGTTAATACAAGAGGACGAGGTCCCTGAAACAGATTAATACAACAGGACGAGGTCCCAGAAACAGATTAATACAAGAGGACGAGGTTCGTGTAATAGATTAATATAACAGGACGAGGTCCCTGAAACAGGTTAATACAACATGACGAGGTCCCTGGAACAGATTAATACACCAGGACGAGGTCCTTGAAACAGATTAATACAAAAGGACGAGGTCCCTAAAACAGATTAACATAACAGGACGAGGTCCCTGGAACAGATTAATACACCAGGACGAGGTCCCTAAAAGAGATTAATACAAAAGGACGAAGTCCCTGAAACAGATTAATACAAGAGGACGAGGTCCCAGAAACAGAATAATATAACAGGACGTGGTCCCTAAAACAGATTAATAGAACAGGACAAGATACCAGAAACAGATTAATTCAAGAGGATGAGGTCCCAGAAACAGGTTAATACAACAGGACGAGGTCCTTGAAATAGATTAATAGAACAGGACGATGTTTCTGAAACAGATTAATACAACAGGACGAGGTCCCTGAAACAGATTAATACAACAGGACGAGGTCCCTGAAACAGATTAATGCAACAGGATGAGGTCCCTGAAACAGATTAATACAAGAGGACGAAGTCCCTGAAACAGATTAATACAACAGGACGAGGTCCCTGAAACAGATTAATACAACAGGACGAGGTCCATGAAACAGATTAATATAACAGGACGAGGTCCCTGAAACAGGTTAATACCAGAGGACGAGGTCCCTGAAACAGATTAATACAACAGGACGAGGTCCGAGAAACAGATTAATACAACAGGACGAGGTCCGTGTAACAGATTAATATAACAGGACGAGGTCGCTGAAACAGGTTAATACAACATGACGAGGTCCCTGAAACAGATTAATACAACAGGACAAGATCCCAGAAACAGATTAATTCAAGAGGATGAGGTCCCAGAAACAGATTAATACAACAGGACGAGGTCCCTGAAACTGATTAATACAACAGGACGAGGTCCCTGAAGCAGGTTAATAGAAGAGGACGAGGTCCGTGAAACAGATAAATACAACAGGACGAGGTCCCTGAAACAGATTAATAGAGCAGGACTAGGTCCCTGAAAGAGATTAATACAACAGGATGAGGTCCCTGTAACAGATTAATACAACAGGACAAGGTCCCTTTAACAGATTAATAGAACAGGACTAGGTCCCTGAAAGAGATTAATACAACAGGATGACGTCCCTGAAACAGATTAATGCAACAGGACGAGGTCCCTGAAACAGATTAATACAAGAGGACGAGGTCACTGTAACAGATTAATGCAACAGGACGAGGTCACCGAAACAGATTAATACAACAGGACGAGGTCCCTGAAAAAGGTTAATACAAGAGGACGAGGTCCCTGAAACAGATTAATACAACAGGACGAGGTCCCAGAAACAGATTAATACAAGAGGACGAGGTTCGTGTAACAGATTAATATAACAGGACGAGGTCCCTGAAACAGGTTAATACAACATGACGAGGTCCCTGGAACAGATTAATACACCAGTATGAGGTCCTTGAAACAGATTAATACAAAAGGACGAGGTCCCTAAAACAGATTAATATAACAGGACGAGGTCCCTGAAACAGATTAATACACCAGGACGAGGTCCCTAAAAGAGATTAATACAAAAGGACGAAGTCCCTGAAACAGATTAATACAAGAGGACGAGGTCCCAGAAACAGATTAATATAACAGGACGAGGTCCCTGAAACAGGTTAATACAACAGGATGAGGTCCCTGTAACAGATTAATACAGCAAGACGATGTCCCTGTAACAGATTAATACAACAGGACGAGGTCCCTGAAAAAGATTAATACAACAGGACGAGGTCCCTGTAACAGATTAATACAACAGGACAAGGTCCCTTTAACAGATTAATAGAACAGGACTAGGTCCCTGAAAGAGATTAATACAACAGGATGAGGTCCCTCTAACAGATTAATACAGCAAGACGATGTCCCTGTAACAGATTAATACAACAGGACGAGGTCCCTGTAACAGATTAATGCAACAGGACGAGGTCCATGAAACAGATTAATACAACAGGACGAGGTCCCTGAAACAGAATATTGCAACAGGACGAGGTCCCTGAAACAGATTAATACAACAGGATGAGATCCCTGTAACGGATTAATGCAACAGGACGAGGTCCCTGATACAGATTAATACAAGAGGACGTGATTCCTGAAACAGATATATACAACAGGACGAGGTCCCTGAAACAGATTAATACAACAGGACGAGATCCCTGAAACAGATTAATAGAACAGGACGAGGTACCTGAAACAGATAAATACAACAGGACAAGGTCCCTGAAACAGATTAATACAGCAGGACGATGTCCCTGTAACAGATTAATACAACAGGACGAGGTCCCTGAAACAGATTAATACAACAGGACGAGGACCCTGTAACAGATTAATACAACAGGATGATGTCCCTGAAACAGATTAATGCAACAGGACGAGGTCCCTGAAACGGATTAATACAAGAGGACGAGGTACCTGTAACAGATTAATGCAACAGGACGAGGTCCCTGAAACAGATTAATACAACAGGACGAGATCCCTGAAACAGATTAATAGAACAGGACGAGGTACCAGAAACAGATTAATGCAACAGGACGAGGTCCCTGAAACAGATTAATGCAACAGGACGAGGTCCCTGGAACAGATTATTGCAAGAGGACGAGGTCCCTGAAACAGATGAATACAAAAGGACGAGGTCCCTGTAACAGATTAATGTAACAGGACGAGGTCCCTGAAACAGATTAATGCAACAGGACGAGGTCCATGAAACAGGTTAATACAACAGGACGAGGTCACTGAAACAGATTAATGCAACAGGACGAGGTCCCTGAAACAGATTAATACAACAGGACGAGGTCCCTGAAACAGAATATTGCAACAGGACGAGGTCCCTGTATCAGATTAATGCAACAGGACGAGGTCCCTGTAACAGATTAATGCAATAGGACGAGGTCCCTGAAACAGATTAATACAACAGGACGAGGTCACTGAAACAGATTAATACAACAGGACGAGGTCCCTGAAACAGATTAATACAACAGGATGAGATCCCTGAAACAGATTAATACAACAGGACGAGGTCCCTGAAACAGATTAATGGAACAGGATGAGGTCCCTGAAACAGATTAATATTAGAGGACGAGATCCCTGAAACAGATAAATACAACAGGACGAGGTCCCTGAAACAGATTAATACAACAGGACGAGGTCCCTGAAACAGATTAATACAAGAGGACGAGGTCCCTGAAACAGATTAATGCAACAGGAAGAGGTCCCTGAAACTGATTAATACAACAGGACGAGGTCCCTGAAACAGATTAATGGAACAGGATGAGGTCCCTGAAACAGATTAATACAAGAGGACGAGATTCCTGAAACAGATAAATACAACAGAACGAGGTCCCTGAAACAGATTAATACAACAGGACGAGGTCCCTGAAACAGATTAATGCAGCAGGATGATGTCAGTGAAACATATTAATACAACAGGACGAGGTCCCTGAAACTGATTAATACAACAGGACGAGGTCCCTGAAGCAGGTTAATACAAGAGGACGAGGTCCGTGAAACAGATAAATACAACAGGACGAGGTCCCTGAAAGAGATTAATACAACAGGATGAGGTCCCTGTAACAGATTAATACAACAGGACAAGATCCCTTTAACAGATTAATAGAACAGGACTAGGTCCCTCAAAGAGATTAATACAACAGGATGATGTCCCTGAAACAGATTAATGCAACAGGACGAGGTCCCTGAAACAGATTAATACAAGAGGACGAGGTCACTGTAACAGATTAATGCAACAGGACGAGGTCCCTGAAACAGATTAATACAACAGGACGAGGTCCCTGAAACAGGTTAATACAAGAGGACGAGGTCCCTGAAACAGATTAATACAACAGGACGAGGTCCCAGAAACAGATTAATACAAGAGGACGAGGTTCGTGTAATAGATTAATATAACAGGACGAGGTCCCTGAAACAGGTTAATACAACATGACGAGGTCCCTGGAACAGATTAATACACCAGGATGAGGTCCTTGAAACAGATTAATACAAAAGGACGAGGTCCCTAAAACAGATTAACATAACAGGACGAGGTCCCTGGAACAGATTAATACACCAGGACGAGGTCCCTAAAAGAGATTAATACAAAAGGACGAAGTCCCTGAAACAGATTAATACAAGAGGACGAGGTCCCAGAAACAGAATAATATAACAGGACGTGGTCCCTAAAACAGATTAATAGAACAGGACAAGATACCAGAAACAGATTAATTCAAGAGGATGAGGTCCCAGAAACAGGTTAATACAACAGGACGAGGTCCTTGAAATAGATTAATAGAACAGGACGATGTTTCTGAAACAGATTAATACAACAGGACGAGGTCCCTGAAACAGATTAATACAACAGGACGAGGTCCCTGAAACAGATTAATGCAACAGGATGAGGTCCCTGAAACAGATTAATACAAGAGGACGAAGTCCCTGAAACAGATTAATACAACAGGACGAGGTCCCTGAAACAGATTAATACAACAGGACGAGGTCCATGAAACAGATTAATATAACAGGACGAGGTCCCTGAAACAGGTTAATACCAGAGGACGAGGTCCCTGAAACAGATTAATACAACAGGACGAGGTCCGAGAAACAGATTAATACAACAGGACGAGGTCCGTGTAACAGATTAATATAACAGGACGAGGTCGCTGAAACAGGTTAATACAACATGACGAGGTCCCTGAAACAGATTAATACAACAGGACAAGATCCCAGAAACAGATTAATTCAAGAGGATGAGGTCCCAGAAACAGGTTAATACAACAGGACGAGGTCCTTGAAATAGATTAATACAACAGGACGAGGTCGCTTAAACCAATTAATAGAACAGGACGAGGTCCCTAAAACAGATTAATACAAGAGGATGATGTTTCTGAAACAGATTAATACAACAGGACGACGTCCCTGGAACTCATTAATACAACAGGACGAGGTCCCTGAAACAGATTAATGCAGCAGGATGATGTCAGTGAAACAGATTAATACAACAGGACGAGGTCCTTGAAACTGATTAATACAACAGGACGAGGTCCCTGAAACAGATTAATACAAAAGGACGAGGTCCCTGAAACAGATTAATACAACAGGACGAGGTCCCTCAAACATATTAATACAACAGGACTAGGTCCCTGAAACAGATTAATGCAACAGGACGAGGTTCCTGAAATAGATACTACAACAGGACGATGTCCCTGTAACAGATTAATACAACAGGAGGAGGTCCCTGAAACAGATTAATATAACAGGACGAGGTCCCTGAAACTGATTAAAACAAGAGGACGAGGTCCCTGAAACAGTTTAATACAAGAGGACGAGGTCCGTGAAACAGATAAATACAACAGGACAAGGTCCCTGAAACAGATTAATACAACAGGACGAGGTCCCTGTAACAGATTAATACAACAGGATGATGTCCCTGAAACAGATTAATGCAACAGGACGAGGTCCCTGAAACAGATAAATAGAAGAGGTCGAGTTCCGTGTAACAGATTAATGCAACAGGACGAGGTCCCTGAAACAGAATAATAGAACAGGACGAGGTCCCTGAAACAGATTAATACAACAGGACGAGGTCCCTGTAACAGATTAATACAACAGGATGATGTCCCTGAAACAGGTTAATGCAACAGGACGAGGTCCCTGGAACAGATTATTGCAAGAGGACGATGTCCCTGAAACAGATGAATACAAAAGGACGAGGTCCCTGTAACAGATTAATGTAACAGGACGAGGTCCCTGAAACAGATTAATGCAACAGGACGAGGTCCATGAAACAGGTTAATACAACAGGACGAGGTCACTGAAACAGATTAATGCAACAGGACGAGGTCCCTGAAACAGATTAATACAACAGGACGAGGTCCCTGAAACAGAATATTGCAACAGGACGAGGTCCCTGTATCAGATTAATGCAACAGGACGAGGTCCCTGTAACAGATTAATGCAATAGGACGAGGTCCCTGAAACAGATTAATACAACAGGACGAGGTCACTGAAACAGATTAATACAACAGGACGAGGTCCCTGAAACAGATTAATACAACAGGATGAGATCCCTGAAACAGATTAATACAACAGGACGAGGTCACTGTAACAGATTAATGCAACAGGACGAGGTCCCTGAAACAGATTAATACAACAGGACGAGGTCCCTGAAACAGGTTAATACAAGAGGACGAGGTCCCTGAAACAGATTAATACAACAGGACGAGGTCCCAGAAACAGATTAATACAAGAGGACGAGGTTCGTGTAATAGATTAATATAACAGGACGAGGTCCCTGAAACAGGTTAATACAACATGACGAGGTCCCTGGAACAGATTAATACACCAGGACGAGGTCCTTGAAACAGATTAATACAAAAGGACGAGGTCCCTAAAACAGATTAACATAACAGGACGAGGTCCCTGGAACAGATTAATACACCAGGACGAGGTCCCTAAAAGAGATTAATACAAAAGGACGAAGTCCCTGAAACAGATTAATACAAGAGGACGAGGTCCCAGAAACAGAATAATATAACAGGACGTGGTCCCTAAAACAGATTAATAGAACAGGACAAGATACCAGAAACAGATTAATTCAAGAGGATGAGGTCCCAGAAACAGGTTAATACAACAGGACGAGGTCCTTGAAATAGATTAATAGAACAGGACGATGTTTCTGAAACAGATTAATACAACAGGACGAGGTCCCTGAAACAGATTAATACAACAGGACGAGGTCCCTGAAACAGATTAATGCAACAGGATGAGGTCCCTGAAACAGATTAATACAAGAGGACGAAGTCCCTGAAACAGATTAATACAACAGGACGAGGTCCCTGAAACAGATTAATACAACAGGACGAGGTCCATGAAACAGATTAATATAACAGGACGAGGTCCCTGAAACAGGTTAATACCAGAGGACGAGGTCCCTGAAACAGATTAATACAACAGGACGAGGTCCGAGAAACAGATTAATACAACAGGACGAGGTCCGTGTAACAGATTAATATAACAGGACGAGGTCGCTGAAACAGGTTAATACAACATGACGAGGTCCCTGAAACAGATTAATACAACAGGACAAGATCCCAGAAACAGATTAATTCAAGAGGATGAGGTCCCAGAAACAGGTTAATACAACAGGACGAGGTCCTTGAAATAGATTAATACAACAGGACGAGGTCGCTTAAACCAATTAATAGAACAGGACGAGGTCCCTAAAACAGATTAATACAAGAGGATGATGTTTCCAAAACAGATTAATACAACAGGACGACGTCCCTGGAACTGATTAATACAACAGGACGAGGTCCCTGAAACAGATTAATGCAGCAGGATGATGTCAGTGAAACAGATTAATACAACAGGACGAGGTCCTTGAAACTGATTAATACAACAGGACGAGGTCCCTGAAACAGATTAATACAAAAGGACGAGGTCCCTGAAACAGATTAATACAACAGGACGAGGTCCCTCAAACATATTAATACAACAAGACCAGGTCCCTGAAACAGATTAATGCAACAGGACGAGGTTCCTGAAATAGATACTACAACAGGACGATGTCCCTGTAACAGATTAATACAACAGGAGGAGGTCCCTGAAACAGATTAATATAACAGGACGAGGTCCCTGAAACTGATTAAAACAAGAGGACGAGGTCCCTGAAACAGTTTAATACAAGAGGACGAGGTCCGTGAAACAGATAAATACAATAGGACAAGGTCCCTGAAACAGATTAATACAACAGGACGAGGTCCCTGTAACAGATTAATACAACAGGATGATGTCCCTGAAACAGATTAATGCAACAGGACGAGGTCCCTGAAACAGATAAATAGAATAGGACGAGTTCCGTGTAACAGATTAATGCAACAGGACGAGGTCCCTGAAACAGATTAATAGAACAGGACGAGGTCCCTGAAACAGATTAATACAACAGGACGAGGTCCCTGTAACAGATTAATACAACAGGATGATGTCCCTGAAACAGGTTAATGCAACAGGACGAGGTCCCTGAAACAGATTAATACAAGAGGACGAGGTCACTGTAACAGATTAATGCAAAAGGACGAGGTCCCTGAAACAGATTAATACAACAGGACGAGGTCCCTGAAACAGGTTAATACAAGAGGACGAGGTCCCTGAAACAGATTAATACAACAGGACGAGGTCCCAGAAACAGATTAATACAAGAGGACGAGGTTCGTGTAATAGATTAATATAACAGGACAAGGTCCCTGAAACAGGTTAATACAACATGACGAGGTCCCTGGAACAGATTAATACACCAGGACGAGGTCCTTGAAACAGATTAATACAAAAGGACGAGGTCCCTAAAACAGATTAACATAACAGGACGAGGTCCCTGGAACAGATTAATACACCAGGACGAGGTCCCTAAAAGAGATTAATACAAAAGGACGAAGTCCCTGAAACAGATTAATACAAGAGGACGAGGTCCCAGAAACAGAATAATATAACAGGACGTGGTCCCTAAAACAGATTAATAGAACAGGACAAGATACCAGAAACAGATTAATTCAAGAGGATGAGGTCCCAGAAACAGGTTAATACAACAGGACGAGGTCCTTGAAATAGATTAATAGAACAGGACGATGTTTCTGAAACAGATTAATACAACAGGACGAGGTCCCTGAAACAGATTAATACAACAGGACGAGGTCCCTGAAACAGATTAATGCAACAGGATGAGGTCCCTGAAACAGATTAATACAAGAGGACGAAGTCCCTGAAACAGATTAATACAACAGGACGAGGTCCCTGAAAAAGATTAATACAACAGGACGAGGTCCCTGAAACAGATTAATACAACAGGACGAGGTCCCTCAAACATATTAATACAACAGGACGAGGTCCCTGAAACAGGTTAATACAAGAGGACGAGGTCCGTGAAACAGATTAATACAACAGGACGAGGTCCCTCAAACATATTAATACAACAGGACCAGGTCCCTGAAACAGATTAATGCAACAGGACGAGGTTCCTGAAATAGATTACTACAACAGGACGATGTCCCTGTAACAGATTAATACAACAGGAGGAGGTCCCTGAAACAGATTAATATAACAGGACGAGGTCCATGAAACTGATTAAAACAAGAGGACGAGGTCCCTTTAACAGATTAATAGAACAGGACTAGGTCCCTGAAAGAGATTAATACAACAGGATGAGGTCCCTGTAACAGATTAATACAGCAAGACGATGTCCCTGTAACAGATTAATACAACAGGACGAGGTCCCTGTAACAGATTAATGCAACAGGACGAGGTCCATGAAACAGATTAATACAACAGGACGAGGTCCCTGAAACAGAATATTGCAACAGGACGAGGTCCCTGTAATGGATTAATGCAACAGGACGAGGTTCCTGTAATAGATGAATGCAATAGGACGAGGTCCCTGATACAGATTAATACAACAGGACGAGGTCCCTGAAACAGATTAATACAACAGGACGAGGTCCCTGAAACAGATTAATACAACAGGACGAGGTCCCTGATACAGATTAATACAACAGGACGAGGTCCCTGATACAGATTAATACAACAGGACGAGGTCCCTGATACAGATTAATACAACAGGACGAGATCCCTGAAACAGATAAATACAACAGGACGAGGTCCCTGAAACAGATTAATACAAAAGGACGAGGTCCCTGAAACAGATTAATACAACAGGACGAGGTCCCTGAAACAGATTAATACAACAGGACGA
Source organism: Narcine bancroftii (assembly GCF_036971445.1). Classification (NCBI taxonomy): domain Eukaryota; kingdom Metazoa; phylum Chordata; class Chondrichthyes; order Torpediniformes; family Narcinidae; genus Narcine; species Narcine bancroftii. The sequence goes on along the minus strand of NC_091470.1, from coordinate 7,472,514 downwards.
GGTCCCTGAAACTGATTAATACAAGAGGACGAGGGCCCTGAAACAGATTAATACAAGAGGACGAGGTCCGTGAAACAGATAAATACAACAGGACGAGGTCCCTGAAACAGATTAATAGAGCAGGATGAGGACCTGTAACAGATTAATACAACAGGACAAGGTCCCTGTAACAGATTAATACAACAGGATGAGATCCCTGAAACAGATTAATACAACAGGACGAGGTCCCTGAAACAGATTAATGGAACAGGATGAGGTCCCTGAAACAGATTAATACAAGAGGACGAGGTCACTGTAACAGATTAATGCAACAGGACGAGGTCCCTGAAACAGATTAATACAACAGGACGAGGTCCCTGAAACAGGTTAATACAAGAGGACGAGGTCCCTGAAACAGATTAATACAACAGGACGAGGTCCCAGAAACAGATTAATACAAGAGGACGAGGTTCGTGTAATAGATTAATATAACAGGACGAGGTCCCTGAAACAGGTTAATACAACATGACGAGGTCCCCGGAACAGATTAATACACCAGGACGAGGTCCTTGAAACAGATTAATACAAAAGGACGAGGTCCCTAAAACAGATTAACATAACAGGACGAGGTCCCTGGAACAGATTAATACACCAGGACGAGGTCCCGAAAAGAGATTAATACAAAAGGACGAAGTCCCTGAAACAGATTAATACAAGAGGACGAGGTCCCAGAAACAGAATAATATAACAGGACGTGGTCCCTAAAACAGATTAATAGAACAGGACAAGATACCAGAAACAGATTAATTCAAGAGGATGAGGTCCCAGAAACAGGTTAATACAACAGGACGAGGTCCTTGAAATAGATTAATAGAACAGGACGATGTTTCTGAAACAGATTAATACAACAGGACGAGGTCCCTGAAACAGATTAATACAACAGGACGAGGTCCCTGAAACAGATTAATGCAACAGGATGAGGTCCCTGAAACAGATTAATACAAGAGGACGAAGTCCCTGAAACAGATTAATACAACAGGACGAGGTCCCTGAAACAGATTAATACAACAGGACGAGGTCCCTGAAACAGATTAATACAACAGGACGAGGTCCCTCAAACATATTAATACAACAGGACGAGGTCCCTGAAACAGGTTAATACAAGAGGACGAGGTCCGTGAAACAGATTAATACAACAGGACGAGGTCCCTCAAACATATTAATACAACAGGACCAGGTCCCTGAAACAGATTAATGCAACAGGACGAGGTTCCTGAAATAGATTACTACAACAGGACGATGTCCCTGTAACAGATTAATACAACAGGAGGAGGTCCCTGAAACAGATTAATATAACAGGACGAGGTCCCTGAAACTGATTAAAACAAGAGGACGAGGTCCCTGAAACAGTTTAATACAAGAGGACGAGGTCCGTGAAACAGATAAATACAACAGGACGAGGTCCCTGAAACTGATTAATACAAGAGGACGAGGTCCGTGAAACAGATAAATACAACAGGACGAGGTCCCTGAAACAGATTAATAGAGCAGGACTAGGTCCCTGAAAGAGATTAATACAACAGGATGAGGTCCCTGTAACAGATTAATACAGCAAGACGATGTCCCTGTAACAGATTAATACAACAGGACGAGGTCCCTGAAACAGATTAATACAACAGGACGAGGTCCCTGTAACAGATTAATACAACAGGACAAGGTCCCTTTAACAGATTAATAGAACAGGACTAGGTCCCTGAAAGAGATTAATACAACAGGATGAGGTCCCTGTAACAGATTAATACAGCAAGACGATGTCCCTGTAACAGATTAATACAACAGGACGAGGTCCCTGTAACAGATTAATGCAACAGGACGAGGTCCATGAAACAGATTAATACAACAGGACGAGGTCCCTGAAACAGAATATTGCAACAGGACGAGATCCCTGTAATGGATTAATGCAACAGTACGAGGTTCCTGTAATAGATGAATGCAATAGGACGAGGTCCCTGATACAGATTAATACAACAGGACGAGGTCCCTGAAACAGATTAATACAACAGGACGAGGTCCCTGAAACAGATTAATACAACAGGACGAGGTCCCTGATACAGATTAATACAACAGGACGAGGTCCCTGATACAGATTAATACAACAGGACGAGGTCCCTGATACAGATTAATACAACAGGACGAGATCCCTGAAACAGATAAATACAACAGGACGAGGTCCCTGAAACAGATTAATACAAAAGGACGAGGTCCCTGAAACAGATTAATACAACAGGACGAGGTCCCTGAAACAGATTAATACAACAGGACGAGGTCCCTGAAACTGATTAATACAAGAGGACGAGGGCCCTGAAACAGATTAATACAAGAGGACGAGGTCCGTGAAACAGATAAATACAACAGGACGAGGTCCCTGAAACAGATTAATAGAGCAGGATGAGGACCTGTAACAGATTAATACAACAGGACAAGGTCCCTGTAACAGATTAATACAACAGGATGAGATCCCTGAAACAGATTAATACAACAGGACGAGGTCCCTGAAACAGATTAATGGAACAGGATGAGGTCCCTGAAACAGATTAATACAAGAGGACGAGGTCACTGTAACAGATTAATGCAACAGGACGAGGTCCCTGAAACAGATTAATACAACAGAACGAGGTCCCTGAAACAGGTTAATACAAGAGGACGAGGTCCCTGAAACAGATTAATACAACATGACGAGGTCCCAGAAACAGATTAATACAAGAGGACGAGGTTCGTGTATTAGATTAATATAACAGGACGAGGTCCCTGAAACAGGTTAATACAACATGACGAGGTCCCTGGAACAGATTAATACACCAGGACGAGGTCCTTGAAACAGATTAATACAAAAGGACGAGGTCCCTAAAACAGATTAACATAACAGGACGAGGTCCCTGGAACAGATTAATACACCAGGACGAGGTCCCTAAAAGAGATTAATACAAAAGGACGAAGTCCCTGAAACAGATTAATACAAGAGGACGAGGTCCCAGAAACAGAATAATATAACAGGACGTGGTCCCTAAAACAGATTAATAGAACAGGACAAGATACCAGAAACAGATTAATTCAAGAGGATGAGGTCCCAGAAACAGGTTAATACAACAGGACGAGGTCCTTGAAATAGATTAATAGAACAGGACGATGTTTCTGAAACAGATTAATACAACAGGACGAGGTCCCTGAAACAGATTAATACAACAGGACGAGGTCCCTGAAACAGATTAATGCAACAGGATGAGGTCCCTGAAACAGATTAATACAAGAGGACGAAGTCCCTGAAACAGATTAATACAACAGGACGAGGTCCCTGAAACAGATTAATACAACAGGACGAGGTCCATGAAACAGATTAATATAACAGGACGAGGTCCCTGAAACAGGTTAATACCAGAGGACGAGGTCCCTGAAACAGATTAATACAACAGGACGAGGTCCGAGAAACAGATTAATACAACAGGACGAGGTCCGTGTAACAGATTAATATAACAGGACGAGGTCGCTGAAACAGGTTAATACAACATGACGAGGTCCCTGAAACAGATTAATACAACAGGACAAGATCCCAGAAACAGATTAATTCAAGAGGATGAGGTCCCAGAAACAGGTTAATACAACAGGACGAGGTCCTTGAAATAGATTAATACAACAGGACGAGGTCGCTTAAACCAATTAATAGAACAGGACGAGGTCCCTAAAACAGATTAATAAAAGAGGATGATGTTTCCAAAACAGATTAATACAACAGGACGACGTCCCTGGAACTGATTAATACAACAGGACGAGGTCCCTGAAACAGATTAATGCAGCAGGATGATGTCAGTGAAACAGATTAATACAACAGGACGAGGTCCTTGAAACTGATTAATACAACAGGACGAGGTCCCTGAAACAGATTAATACAAAAGGACGAGGTCCCTGAAACAGATTAATACAACAGGACGAGGTCCCTCAAACATATTAATACAACAGGACCAGGTCCCTGAAACAGATTAATGCAACAGGACGAGGTTCCTGAAATAGATACTACAACAGGACGATGTCCCTGTAACAGATTAATACAACAGGAGGAGGTCCCTGAAACAGATTAATATAACAGGACGAGGTCCCTGAAACTGATTAAAACAAGAGGACGAGGTCCCTGAAACAGTTTAATACAAGAGGACGAGGTCCGTGAAACAGATAAATACAACAGGACAAGGTCCCTGAAACAGATTAATACAACAGGACGAGGTCCCTGTAACAGATTAATACAACAGGATGATGTCCCTGAAACAGATTAATGCAACAGGACGAGGTCCCTGAAACAGATAAATAGAAGAGGACGAGTTCCGTGTAACAGATTAATGCAACAGGACGAGGTCCCTGAAACAGATTAATAGAACAGGACGAGGTCCCTGAAACAGATTAATACAACAGGACGAGGTCCCTGTAACAGATTAATACAACAGGATGATGTCCCTGAAACAGGTTAATGCAACAGGACGAGGTCCCTGAAACAGATTAATACAAGAGGACGAGGTCACTGTAACAGATTAATGCAACAGGACGAGGTCCCTGAAACAGATTAATACAACAGGACGAGGTCCCTGAAACAGGTTAATACAAGAGGACGAGGTCCCTGAAACAGATTAATACAACAGGACGAGGTCCCAGAAACAGATTAATACAAGAGGACGAGGTTCGTGTAATAGATTAATATAACAGGACGAGGTCCCTGAAACAGGTTAATACAACATGACGAGGTCCCTGGAACAGATTAATACACCAGGACGAGGTCCTTGAAACAGATTAATACAAAAGGACGAGGTCCCTAAAACAGATTAACATAACAGGACGAGGTCCCTGGAACAGATTAATACACCAGGACGAGGTCCCTAAAAGAGATTAATACAAAAGGACGAAGTCCCTGAAACAGATTAATACAAGAGGACGAGGTCCCAGAAACAGAATAATATAACAGGACGTGGTCCCTAAAACAGATTAATAGAACAGGACAAGATACCAGAAACAGATTAATTCAAGAGGATGAGGTCCCAGAAACAGGTTAATACAACAGGACGAGGTCCTTGAAATAGATTAATAGAACAGGACGATGTTTCTGAAACAGATTAATACAACAGGACGAGGTCCCTGAAACAGATTAATACAACAGGACGAGGTCCCTGAAACAGATTAATGCAACAGGATGAGGTCCCTGAAACAGATTAATACAAGAGGACGAAGTCCCTGAAACAGATTAATACAACAGGACGAGGTACCTGAAACAGATTAATACAACAGGACGAGGTCCCTGAAACAGATTAATACAACAGGACGAGGTCCCTCAAACATATTAATACAACAGGACGAGGTCCCTGAAACAGGTTAATACAAGAGGACGAGGTCCGTGAAACAGATTAATACAACAGGACGAGGTCCCTCAAACATATTAATACAACAGGACCAGGTCCCTGAAACAGATTAATGCAGCAGGACGAGATTCCTGAAATAGATTACTACAACAGGACGATGTCCCTGTAACAGATTAATACAACAGGAGGAGGTCCCTGAAACAGATTAATATAACAGGACGAGGTCCCTGAAACTGATTAAAACAAGAGGACGAGGTCCCTGAAACAGTTTAATACAAGAGGACGAGGTCCGTGAAACAGATAAATACAACAGGACGAGGTCCCTGAAACTGATTAATACAAGAGGACGAGGTCCGTGAAACAGATAAATACAACAGGACGAGGTCCCTGAAACAGATTAATAGAGCAGGACTAGGTCCCTGAAAGAGATTAATACAACAGGATGAGGTCCCTGTAACAGATTAATACAGCAAGACGATGTCCCTGTAACAGATTAATACAACAGGACGAGGTCCCTGAAACAGATTAATACAACAGGACGAGGTCCCTGTAACAGATTAATACAACAGGACAAGGTCCCTTTAACAGATTAATAGAACAGGACTAGGTCCCTGAAAGAGATTAATACAACAGGATGAGGTCCCTGTAACAGATTAATACAGCAAGACGATGTCCCTGTAACAGATTAATACAACAGGACGAGGTCCCTGTAACAGATTAATGCAACAGGACGAGGTCCATGAAACAGATTAATACAACAGGACGAGGTCCCTGAAACAGAATATTGCAACAGGACGAGGTCCCTGTAATGGATTAATGCAACAGGACGAGGTTCCTGTAATAGATTAATGCAATAGGACGAGGTCCCTGATACAGATTAATACAACAGGACGAGGTCCCTGAAACAGATTAATACAACAGGACGAGGTCCCTGAAACAGATTAATACAACAGGACGAGTTCCCTGATACAGATTAATACAACAGGACGAGGTCCCTGATACAGATTAATACAACAGGACGAGGTCCCTGATACAGATTAATACAACAGGACGAGATCCCTGAAACAGATAAATACAACAGGACGAGCTCCCTGAAACAGATTAATACAAAAGGACGAGGTCCCTGAAACAGATTAATACAACAGGACAAGGTCCCTGAAACAGATTAATACAACAGGACGAGGTCCCTGAAACTGATTAATACAAGAGGACGAGGGCACTGAAACAGATTAATACAAGAGGACGAGGTCCGTGAAACAGATAAATACAACAGGACGAGGTCCCTGAAACAGATTAATAGAGCAGGATGAGGACCTGTAACAGATTAATACAACAGGACAAGGTCCCTGTAACAGATTAATAGAACAGGACAAGGTCCCTGAAAGAGATTAATACAACAGGATAAGGTCCCTGTAACAGATTAATACAGCAGGACGATGTCCCTGTTACAGATTAATACAACAGGACGATGTCCCTGAAACAGATTAATGCAAATGGACGAGGTCCCTGAAACAGATTAATGCAAATGGACGAGGTCCCTGAAACAGATTAATGCAACAGGATGAGGTCCCTGAAACAGATTAATACAAGAGGACGAAGTCCCTGAAACAGATTAATACAACAGGACGAGGTCCCTGAAACAGATTAATACAACAGGACGAGGTCCATGAAACAGATTAATATAACAGGACGAGGTCCCTGAAACAGGTTAATAACAGAGGACGAGGTCCCTGAAACAGATTAATACAACAGGACGAGGTCCGAGAAACAGATTAATACAACAGGACGAGGTCCGTGTAACAGATTAATATAACAGGACGAGTTCGCTGAAACAGGTTAATACAACATGACGAGGTCCCTGAAACAGATTAATACAACAGGACAAGATCCCAGAAACAGATTAATTCAAGAGGATGAGGTCCCAGAAACAGGTTAATACAACAGGACGAGGTCCTTGAAATAGATTAGTACAACAGGACGAGGTCGCTTAAACCAATTAATAGAACAGGACGAGGTCCCTGAAACAGATTAATGCAACAGGACGAGGTCCCTGAAACAGATTAATAGAACAGGACGAGGTCCCTGAAACAGATTAATACAACAGGATGATGTCCCTGAAACAGGTTAATGCAACAGGACGAGCTCCCTGAAACAGATAAATAGAAGAGGACGAGTTCCGTGTAACAGATTAATGCAACAGGACGAGGTCCCTGAAACAGATTAATAGAACAGGACGATGTCCCTGTAACAGATTAATACAACAGGATGATGTCCCTGAAACAGGTTAATGCAACAGGACGAGCTCCCTGAAACGGATTAATACAAGAGGACGAGGTCCCTGTAACAGATTAATGCAACAGGACGAGGTCCCTGAAACAGATTAATACAGGAGGGAGAAAAAGTCACTGTAAATGTGTGGAAAAGAAAAAGTGTATATCATGGCTATTGTGATTTATGGTGTGAAAAAAAAAAAAAAAAAAAAAAAAAAAAAAAAAAAAAAAAAAAAAAAACCAGATTAATACAACAGGACGAGATCCCTGAAACAGATTAATAGAACAGGACGAGGTACCTGAAACAGATTAATGCAACAGGAGGAGGTCCCTGAAACAGATTAATGCAACAGGACGAGGTCCCTGTAACAGATTATTGCAAGAGGACGAGGTCCCTGAAACAGATGAATACAAAAGGACGAGGTCCCTGTAACAGATTAATGCAACAGGACGAGGTCCCTGTAACAGATTAATGCAATAGGACGAGGTCCCTGAAACAGATTAATACAACAGGACGAGGTCACTGAAACAGATTAATACAACAGGACGAGGTCCCTGAAACAGATTAATACAACAGGATGAGATCCCTGAAACAGATTAATACAACAGGACGAGGTCCCTGAAAGAGATTAATGGAACAGGATGAGGTCCCTGAAACAGATTAATACAAGAGGACGAGATCCCTGAAACAGATAAATACAACAGGACGAGGTCCCTGAAACAGATTAATACAACAGGACGAGGTCCCTGAAACAGATTAATACAAAAGGACGAGGTCCCTGAAACAGATTAATACAACAGGATGACGTCCCTGAAACAGATTAATACAAGAGGACGAGGTCCCTGAAACAGATTAATGCAACAGGAAGAGGTCCCTGAAACAGATTAATACAACAGGACGAGATCCCTGAAAAAGATTAATGGAACAGGATGAGATCCCTGAAACAGATTAATACAAGAGGACGAGATCCCTGAAGCAGATAAATACAACAGGACGAGGTCCCTGAAACAGATTAATACAACAGGACGAGGTCCCTGAAACAGATTAATACAAAAGGACGAGGTCCCTGAAACAGATTAATACAACAGGATGACGTCCCTGAAACAGATTAATACAAGAGGACGAGGTCCCTGAAACAGATTAATGCAACAGGATGAGGTCCCTGAAACAGATTAATACAAGAGGACGAAGTCCCTGAAACAGATTAATACAACAGGACGAGGTCCCTGAAACAGATTAATACAACAGGACGAGGTCCATGAAACAGATTAATATAACAGGACGAGGTCCCTGAAACAGGTTAATACAAGAGGACGAGGTCCCTGAAACAGATTAATACAACAGGACGAGGTCCCTGAAACAGATTAATGCAACAGGATGAGGTCCCTGAAACAGATTAATACAAGAAGACGAAGTCCCTGAAACAGATTAATACAACAGGACGAGGTCCCTGAAACAGATTAATACAACAGGACGAGGTCCTTGGAACAGATTAATACACCAGGACGAGGTCCTTTAAACAGATTAATACAAAAGGACGAGGTCCCTAAAGCAGATTAATATAACAGGACGAGGTCCCTGAAACAGATTAATACACCAGGACGAGGTCCCTAAAAGAGATTAATACAAAAGGACGAAGTCCCTGAAACAGATTAATACAAGAGGACGAGGTCCCAGATACAGAATAATATAACAGGACGTGGTCCCTAAAACAGATTAATAGAACAGGACAAGATACCAGAAACAGATTAATTCAAGAGGATGAGGTCCCAGAAACAGGTTAATACAACAGGACGAGGTCCTTGAAATAGATTAATACAACAGGACGATGTTTCTGAAACAGATTAATACAACAGGACGATGTCCCTGAAACACATTAATAGAAGAGGACGATGTTTCTGAAACAGATTAATACAACAGGACGACGTCCCTGAAACAGATTAATACAACAGGACGAGGTCCCTGAAAAAGATTAATGCAGCAGGATGATGTCAGTGAAACAGATTAATACAACAGGACGAGGTCCCTGAAACTGATTAATACAACAGGACGAGGTCCCTGAAGCAGGTTAATATGAGAGGACGAGGTCCGTGAAACAGATAAATACAACAGGACGAGGTCCCTGAAACAGATTAATAGAGCCGGACTAGGTCCCTGAACGAGATTAATACAACAGGATGAGGTCCCTGTAACAGATTAATACAGCAAGACGATGTCCCTGTAACAGATTAATACAACAGGACGAGGTCCCTGAAACAGATTAATACAACAGGACGAGGTCCCTGTAAAAGATTAATACAACAGGACAAGGTCCCTTTAACAGATTAATAGAACAGGACTAGGTCCCTGAAAGAGATTAATACAACAGGATGATGTCCCTGAAACAGATTAATGCAACAGGACGAGGTCCCTGAAACAGATTAATGCAAGAGGACGAGGTCACTGTAACAGATTAATGCAACAGGACGAGGTCCCTGAAACAGATTAATACAACAGGACGAGGTCCCTGAAACATATTAATACAAGAGGACGAGGTCCCTGAAAGAGATTAATACAAAAGGACGAGGTCCCTGAAACAGATTAATACAACAGGACGACGTCCCTGAAACAGATTAATACAACAGGACGAGGTCCCTGAAACTGATTAATACAAGAGGACGAGGTCCCTGAAACAGATTAATACAAGAGGACGAGGTCCGTGAAACAGATAAATACAACAGGACGAGGTCCCTGAAACAGATTAATAGAGCAGGATGAGGACCTGTAACAAATTAATACAACAGGACAAGGTCCCTGTAACAGATTAATACAGCAGGACGATGTCCCTGTTACAGATTAATACAACAGGACGATGTCCCTGAAACAGATTAATACAACAGGACGAGGTCCCTGAAACAGATTAATACAACAGTATGATGTCCCTGAAACAGATTAATGCAAATGGACGAGGTCCCTGAAACAGATTAATGCAACAGGATGAGGTCACTGAAACAGGTTAATACAAGAGGACGAGGTACCTGAAACAGATTAATACAACAGGACGAGGTCCAAGAAACAGATTAATATAACAGGACGAGGTCCCTGAAACAGGTTAATACAACATGACGAGGTCCCTGAAACAGATTAATACAAGGGGACGAGGTCCCTGAAACAGATTAATACAACAGGACGAGGTTCATTAAACAGATTAATAGAACAGGACGATGTCCCTGAAACAGATTAATGCAATAGGACGAGGTCCCTGAAACAAATTAATAGAAGAGGACGATGTCCCTGAAACAGATTAATACAACAGGACGACGTCCCTAAAACAGATTAATAGAACAGATCGAAGTCCCTGAAACAGATTAATACAACAGGACAAGATCGCAGAAACAGATTAATTCAAGAGGATGAGGTCCCAGAAACATGTTAATACAACAGGACGAGGTCCTTGAAATAGATTAATACAACAGGACGAGGTCGCTTAAACCAATTAATAGAACAGGACGAGGTCCCTAAAACAGATTAATACAACAGGACGAGATCCCTGAAACAGATTAATACAACAGGACGAGATCCCTGAAACAGATTAATAGAACAAGACGAGGTACCTGAAACAGATTAATGCAACAGGACGAATTCCCTGAAACAGATTAATGCAACAGGACGAGGTCCCTGGAACAGATTATTGCAAGAGGACGAGGTCCCTGAAACAGATGAATACAAAAGGACGAGGTCCCTGTAACAGATTAATGCAACAGGACGAGGTCCCTGAAACAGATTAATGCAACAGGACGAGGTCCATGAAACAGATTAATACAACAGGACGAGGTCACTGAAACAGATTAATGCAACAGGACGAGGTCCCTGAAACAGATTAATACAACAGGACGAGGTCCCTGAAACAGAATATTGCAACAGGACGAGGTCCCTGTATCAGATTAATGCAACAGGACGAGGTCCCTGTAACAGATTAATGCAATAGGACGAGGTCACTGAAACAGATTAATACAACAGGACGAGGTCCTTGAAACAGATTAATAGAACAGGATGAGATCCCTGAAACAGATTAATACAACAGGACGAGGTCCCTGAAACAGATTAATGGAACAGGATGAGGTCCCGGAAACAGATTAATACAACAGGACGAGGTCCCTGAAACAGATTAATGCAACAGGACGAGGTCCATGAAACAGATTAATACAACAGGACGAGGTCACTGAAACAGATTAATGCAACAGGACGAGGTCCCTGAAACAGATTAATACAACAGGACGAGGTCCCTGAAACAGATTAATGCAACAGGACGAGGTCCATGAAACAGATTAATACAACAGGACGAGGTCCCTGAAACAGATTAATGCAACAGGACGAGGTCCATGAAACAGATTAATACAACAGGACGAGGTCACTGAAACAGATTAATGCAACAGGACGAGGTCCCTGAAACAGATTAATACAACAGGACGAGGTCCCTGAAACAGATTAATGCAACAGGACGAGGTCCCTGAAACAGATTAATACAACAGGACGAGGTCCCTGAAACAGATTAATACAACAGGACGAGGTTACTGAAACAGAATAATGCAACAGGACGAGGTCCCTGAAACAGATTAATACAACAGGACGAGGTCCCTGAAACAGATTAATACAACAGGATGAGATCCCTGAAACAGATTAATACAACAGGACGAGGTCCCTGAAACAGATTAATGCAACAGGACGAGGTCCCTGGAACAGATTATTGCAAGAGGACGAGGTCCCTGAAACAGATGAATACAAAAGGACCAGGTCCCTGTAACAGATTAATGCAACAGGACGAGGTCCCTGAAACAGATTAATGCAACAGGACGAGGTCCATGAAACAGATTAATACAACAGGACGAGGTCACTGAAACAGATTAATGCAACAGGACGAGGTCCCTGAAACAGATTAATACAACAGGACGAGGTCCCTGAAACAGAATATTGCAACAGGACGAGGTCCCTGTATCAGATTAATGCAACAGGACGAGGTCCCTGTAACAGATTAATGCAATAGGACGAGGTCCCTGAAACAGATTAATACAACAGGACGAGGTCCCTGAAACAGATTAATACAACAGGACGAGGTCCCTGAAACAGATTAATGGAACAGGATGAGGTCCCTGAAACAGATTAATATTAGAGGACGAGATCCCTGAAACAGATAAATACAACAGGACGAGGTCCCTGAAACAGATTAATACAAAAGGACGAGGTCCCTGAAACAGATTAATACAACAGGATGACGTCCCTGAAACTGATTAATACAACAGGACGAGGTCCCTGAAACAGATTAATGGAACAGGATGAGGTCCCTGAAACAGTTTAATACAAGAGGACGAGATCCCTGAAACAGATAAATACAACAGGACGAGGTCCCTGAAACAGATTAATACAACAGGACAAGGTCCCTGAAACAGATTAATGCAGCAGGATGATGTCAGTGAAACATATTAATACAACAGGACGAGGTCCCTGAAACTGATTAATACAACAGGACGAGGTCCCTGAAGCAGGTTAATACAAGAGGACGAGGTCCGTGAAACAGATAAATACAACAGGACGAGGTCCCTGAAACAGATTAATACAAAAGGACGAGGTCCCTGAAACAGATTAATACAACAGGATGACGTCCCTGAAACAGATTAATACAAGAGGACGAGGTCCCTGAAACGGATTAATGCAACAGGAAGAGGTCCCTGAAACTGATTAATACAACAGGACGAGGTCCCTGAAACAGATTAATGGAACAGGATGAGGTCCCTGAAACAGATTAATACAAGAGGACGAGATCCCTGAAACAGATAAATACAACAGGACGAGGTCCCTGAAACAGATTAATACAACAGGACGAGGTCCTTGAAACAGATTAATACAAAAGGACGAGGTCCCTGAAACAGATTAATACAACAGGATGACGTCCCTGAAACAGATTAATACAAGAGGACGAGGTCCCTGAAACAGATTAATACAAGAGGAAGAAGTCCCTTAAACAGATTAATACAACAGGACGAAGTCCCTGAAACAGATTAATACACCAGGACGAGGTCCCAGAAACAGAATAATATAACAGGACGTGGTCCCTAAAACAGATTAATAGAACAGGACAAGATACCAGAAACAGATTAATTCAAGAGGATGAGGTCCCAGAAACAGCTTAATACAACAGGACGAGGTCCTTGAAATAGATTAATACAACAGGACGATGTTTCTGAAACAGATTAATACAACAGGACGACGTCCCTGAAACAGATTAATGCAGCAGGATGATGTCAGTGAAACAGATTAATACAACAGGACGAGGTCCCTGAAACTGATTAATACAACAGGACGAGGTCCCTGAAGCAGGTTAATACAAGAGGACGAGGTCCGTGAAACAGATAAATACAACAGGACGAGGTCCCTGAAACAGATTAATAGAGTAGGACTAGGTCCCTGAAAGAGATTAATACAACAGGATGAGGTCCCTGTAACAGATTAATACAGCAGGACGATGTCCCTGTAACAGATTAATACAACAGGACGAGGTCCCTGAAACAGATTAATACAACAGGACGAGGTCCCTGTAACAGATTAATACAACAGGACAAGGTCCCTTTAACAGATTAATAGAACAGGACTAGGTCCCTGAAAGAGATTAATACAACAGGATGATGTCCCTGAAACAGATTAATGCAACAGGACGAGGTCCCTGAAACAGATTAATACAAGAGGACGAGGTCCCTGAAAGAGATTAATACAAAAGGACGAGGTCCCTGAAACAGATTAATACAACAGGACGAGGTCCCTGAAACAGATTAATACAACAGGACGAGGTCCCTGAAACTGATTAATACAAGAGGACGAGGTCCCTGAAACAGATTAATACAACAGGACGAGGTCCCTGAAACAAATTAATACAAGAGGACGATGTTTCTGAAAAAGATTAATAAAACAGGACGACGTCCCTGAAACAGATTAATACAACAGGATGATGTCCCTGAAACAGATTAATGCAACAGGACGAGGTCCCTGAAACAGATTAATACAAGAGGACGAGGTTCGTGTAACAGATTAATATAACAGGACGAGGTCCCTGAAACAGGTTAATACAACATGACGAGGTCCCTGGAACAGATTAATACACCAGGACGAGGTCCTTGAAACAGATTAATACAAAAGGACGAGGTCCCTAAAACAGATTAATATAACAGGACGAGGTCCCTGAAACAGATTAATACACCAGGACGAGGTCCCTAAAAGAGATTAATACAAAAGGACGAAGTTCCTGAAACAGATTAATACACCAGGACGAGATCCCTGAAACAGATAAATACAACAGGACGAGGTCCCTGAAACAGATTAATACAACAGGACAAGGTCCCTGAAACAGATTAATGCAGCAGGATGATGTCAGTGAAACATATTAATACAACAGGACGAGGTCCCTGAAACTGATTAATACAACAGGACGAGGTCCCTGAAACAGAATATTGCAACAGGACGAGGTCCCTGTATCAGATTAATGCAACAGGACGAGGTCCCTGTAACAGATTAATGCAATAGGACGAGGTCCCTGAAACAGATTAATACAACAGGACGAGGTCCCTGAAACAGATTAATACAACAGGATGAGATCCCTGAAACAGATTAATACAACAGGACGAGGTCCCTGAAACAGATTAATGGAACAGGATGAGGTCCCTGAAACAGATTAATATTAGAGGACGAGATCCCTGAAACAGATAAATACAACAGGACGAGGTCCCTGAAACAGATTAATACAAAAGGACGAGGTCCCTGAAACAGATTAATACAACAGGATGACGTCCCTGAAACTGATTAATACAACAGGACGAGGTCCCTGAAACAGATTAATGGAACAGGATGAGGTCCCTGAAACAGATTAATACAAAAGGACGAGGTCCCTGAAACAGATTAATGGAACAGGATGAGGTCCCTGAAACAGATTAATACAAGAGGACGAGATCCCTGAAACAGATAAATACAACAGGACGAGGTCCCTGAAACAGATTAATACAACAGGACAAGGTCCCTGAAACAGATTAATGCAGCAGGATGATGTCAGTGAAACATATTAATACAACAGGACGAGGTCCCTGAAACTGATTAATACAACAGGACGAGGTCCCTGAAGCAGGTTAATACAAGAGGACGAGGTCCGTGAAACAGATAAATACAACAGGACGAGGTCCCTGAAACAGATTAATACAAAAGGACGAGGTCCCTGAAACAGATTAATACAACAGGATGACGTCCCTGAAACAGATTAATACAAGAGGACGAGGTCCCTGAAACGGATTAATGCAACAGGAAGAGGTCCCTGAAACTGATTAATACAACAGGACGAGGTCCCTGAAACAGATTAATGGAACAGGATGAGGTCCCTGAAACAGATTAATACAAGAGGACGAGATCCCTGAAACAGATAAATACAACAGGACGAGGTCCCTGAAACAGATTAATACAACAGGACGAGGTCCTTGAAACAGATTAATACAAAAGGACGAGGTCCCTGAAACAGATTAATACAACAGGATGACGTCCCTGAAACAGATTAATACAAGAGGACGAGGTCCCTGAAACAGATTAATACAAGAGGAAGAAGTCCCTTAAACAGATTAATACAACAGGACGAAGTCCCTGAAACAGATTAATACACCAGGACGAGGTCCCAGAAACAGAATAATATAACAGGACGTGGTCCCTAAAACAGATTAATAGAACAGGACAAGATACCAGAAACAGATTAATTCAAGAGGATGAGGTCCCAGAAACAGGTTAATACAACAGGACGAGGTCCTTGAAATAGATTAATACAACAGGACGATGTTTCTGAAACAGATTAATACAACAGGACGACGTCCCTGAAACAGATTAATGCAGCAGGATGATGTCAGTGAAACAGATTAATACAACAGGACGAGGTCCCTGAAACTGATTAATACAAGAGGACGATGTTTCTGAAACAGATTAATACAACAGGACGACGTCCCTGAAACAGATTAATGCAGCAGGATGATGTCATTGAAACAGATTAATACAACAGGACGAGGTCCCTGAAACTGATTAATACAACAGGACGAGGTCCCTGAAGCAGGTTAATACAAGAGGACGAGGTCCGTGAAACAGATAAATACAACAGGACGAGGTCCCTGAAACAGATTAATAGAGTAGGACTAGGTCCCTGAAAGAGATTAATACAACAGGATGAGGTCCCTGTAACAGATTAATACAGCAGGACGATGTCCCTGTAACAGATTAATACAACAGGACGAGGTCCCTGAAACAGATTAATACAACAGGACGAGGTCCCTGTAACAGATTAATACAACAGGACAAGGTCCCTTTAACAGATTAATAGAACAGGACAAGGTCCCTGAAAGAGATTAATACAACAGGATGATGTCCCTGAAACAGATTAATGCAACAGGACGAGGTCCCTGAAACAGATTAATACAAGAGGACGAGGTCCCTGAAAGAGATTAATACAAAAGGACGAGGTCCCTGAAACAGATTAATACAACAGGACGAGGTCCCTGAAACAGATTAATACAACAGGACGAGGTCCCTGAAACTGATTAATACAAGAGGACGAGGTCCCTGAAACAGATTAATACAACAGGACGAGGTCCCTGAAACAAATTAATACAAGAGGACGATGTTTCTGAAAAAGATTAATAAAACAGGACGACGTCCCTGAAACAGATTAATACAACAGGATGATGTCCCTGAAACAGATTAATGCAACAGGACGAGGTCCCTGAAACAGATTAATACAAGAGGACGAGGTTCGTGTAACAGATTAATATAACAGGACGAGGTCCCTGAAACAGGTTAATACAACATGACGAGGTCCCTGGAACAGATTAATACACCAGGACGAGGTCCTTGAAACAGATTAATACAAAAGGACGAGGTCCCTAAAACAGATTAATATAACAGGACGAGGTCCCTGAAACAGATTAATACACCAGGACGAGGTCCCTAAAAGAGATTAATACAAAAGGACGAAGTTCCTGAAACAGATTAATACAAGAGGACGAGGTCCCAGAAACAGAATAATATAACAGGACGTGGTCCCTAAAACAGATTAATAGAACAGGACAAGATACCAGAAACAGATTAATTCAAGAGGATGAGGTCCCAGAAACAGGTTAATACAACAGGACGAGGTCCTTGAAATAGATTAATACAACAGGACGATGTTTCTGAAACAGATTAATACAACAGGACGACGTCCCTGAAACAGATTAATAGAGCAGGATGAGGACCTGTAACAGATTAATACAACAGGACAAGGTCCCTGTAACAGATTAATAGAACAGGACGAGGTCCCTGAAAGAAATTAATACAACAGGATGAGGTCACTGTAACAGATTAATACAGCAGGACGATGTCCCTGTTACAGATTAATACAACAGGACGAGGTCGCTTAAACCAATTAATAGAACAGGACGACGTCAATAAAACAGATTAATACACCAAGACGAGGACCCTGCAACAAATTAATATAAGAGGACGAGGTCCAAGAAACAGATTAATGCAACAGGACGAGTTCCCTGAAACAAATTAATACAAGAGGACGATGTTTCTGAAAAAGATTAATAAAACAGGACGACGTCCCTGAAACAGATTAATACAACAGGACGAGGTCCCTGAAACAGATTAATACAACAGGCGAGGTCCCTGAAACAGATTAATGCAGCAGGATGATGTCAGTGAAACAGATTAATACAATAGGACGAGGTCCCTGAAACTGATTAATACAACAGGACGAGGTCCCTGAAACAGGTTAATACAAGAGGACGAGGTCCGTGAAACAGATTAATACAACAGGACGAGGTCCCTCAAACATATTAATAGAACAGGACCAGGTCCCTGAAACAGATTAATGGAACAGGACGAGGTTCCTGAAATAGATTACTACAACAGGACGATGTCCCTGTAACAGATTAATACAACAGGAGGAGGTCCCTGAAACAGATTAATATAACAGGACGAGGTCCCTGAAACTGATTAAAACAAGAGGACGAGGTCCCTGAAACAGTTTAATACAAGAGGACGAGGTCCGTGAAACAGATAAATACAACAGGACAAGGTCCCTGAAACAGATTAATAGAGCAGGATGATGACCTGTAACAGATTAATACAGCAGGACGATGTCCCTGTAACAGATTAATACAACAGGACGAGGTCCCTGAAACAGATTAATACAACAGGACGAGGTCCCTGTAACAGATTAATACAACAGGATGATGTCCCTGAAACAGATTAATGCAGCAGGACGAGGTCCCTGAAAAAGATAAATAGAAGAGGACGAGTTCCGTGTAACAGATTAATGCAACAGGACGAGGTCCCTGTATCAGATTAATACAACAGGATGATGTCCCTGAAACAGGTTAATGCAACAGGACGAGGTCCCTGAAACGGATTAATACAAGAGGACGAGGTCCCTGTAACAGATTAATGCAACAGGACGAGGTCCCTGAAACAGATTAATACAACAGGACGAGATCCCTGAAACAGATTAATAGAACAGGACGAGGTACCTGAAACAGATTAATGCAACAGGACGAGGTCCCTGAAACAGATTAATGCAACAGGACGAGGTCCCTGTAACAGATTATTGCAAGAGGACGAGGTCCCTGAAACAGATGAATACAACAGGACGAGGTCCTTGAAACAGATTAATGCAACAGGACGAGGTCCCTGAAACAGATTAATACAACACGACGAGGTCCCTGAAACAGAATATTGGAACAGGACGAGGTCCCTGTATCAGATTAATGCAACAGGACGAGGTCCCTGTAACAGATTAATGCAATAGGACGAGGTCCCTGAAACAGATTAATACAACAGGACGAGGTCACTTAAACAGATTAATACAACAGGACGAGGTCCCTGAAACAGATTAATACAACAGGATGAGATCCCTGAAACAGATTAATACAACAGGACGAGGTCCCTGAAACAGATTAATGGAACAGGATGAGGTCCCTGAAACTGATTAATACAAGAGGACGAGATCCCTGAAACAGATAAATACAACAGGACGAGGTCCCTGAAACAGATTAATACAACAGGACGAGGTCCCTGAAACAGATTAATACAAAAGGACGAGGTCCCTGAAACAGATTAATACAACAGGATGACGTCCCTGAAACAGATTAATACAAGAGGACGAGGTCCCTGAAACAGATTAATGCAACAGGAAGAGGTCCCTGAAACAGATTAATACAACAGGACGAGGTCCCTGAAACAGATTAATGGAACAGGATGAGGTCGCTGAAACAGATTAATACAAGAGGACGAGATCCCTGAAACAGATAAATACAACAGGACGAGGTCCCTGAAACAGATTAATACAACAGGACGAGGTCCCTGAAACAGATTAATACAAAAGGACGAGGTCCCTGAAACAGATTAATACAACAGGATGACGTCCCTGAAACAGATTAATACAAGAGGACGAGGTCCCTGAAACAGATTAATGCAACAGGATGAGGTCCCTGAAACAGATTAATACAAGAGGACGAAGTCCCTGAAACAGATTAATACAACAGGACGAAGTCCCTGAAACAGATTAATACACCAGGACGAGGTCCCTAAAAGAGATTAATACAAAAGGACGAAGTCCCTGAAACAGATTAATACAAGAGGACGAGGTCCCAGAAACAGAATAATATAACAGGACGTGGTCCCTAAAACAGATTAATAGAACAGGACAAGATACCAGAAACAGATTAATTCAAGAGGATGAGGTCCCAGAAACAGGTTAATACAACAGGACGAGGTCCTTGAAATAGATTAATACAACAGGACGATGTTTCTGAAACAGATTAATACAACAGGACGACGTCCCTGAAACAGATTAATACAAGAGGACGATGTTTCTGAAACAGATTAATACAACAGGACGACGTCCCTGAAACAGATTAATACAGCAGGACGAGGTCCCTGAAACAGATTAATGCAGCAGGATGATGTGAGTGAAACAGATTAATACAACAGGACGAGGTCCCTGAAACTGATTAATACAACAGGACGAGGTCCCTGAAGCAGGTTAATACAAGACGACGAGGTCCGTGAAACAGATAAATACAACAGGACGAGGTCCCTGAAACAGATTAATAGAGCAGGACTAGGTCCCTGAAAGAGATTAATACAACAGGATGAGGTCCCTGTAACAGATTAATACCGCAGGACGATGTCCCTGTAACAGATTAATACAACAGGACGAGGTCCCTGAAACAGATTAATACAACAGGACGAGGTCCCTGTAACAGATTAATACAACAGGACAAGGTCCCTTTAACAGATTAATAGAACAGGACTAGGTCCCGGAAAGAGATTAATACAACAGGATGATGTCCCTGAAACAGATTAATGCAACAGGACGAGGTCCCTGAAACAGATTAATACAAGAGGACGAGGTCCCTGAAACAGATTAATACAACAGGACGAGGTCCCTGAAACAGATTAATACAACAGGACGAGGTCCCTGAAAGAGATTAATACAAAAGGACGAGGTCCCTGAAACAGATTAATACAACAGGACGAGGTCCCTGAAACAGATTAATACAACAGGACGAGGTCC
The DNA here is from genome assembly GCF_036971445.1 of Narcine bancroftii. Lineage (NCBI taxonomy): Eukaryota > Metazoa > Chordata > Chondrichthyes > Torpediniformes > Narcinidae > Narcine > Narcine bancroftii. Next base: position 7,451,262 of record NC_091470.1, on the reverse strand, counting down.
CTGAAACTGATTAATACAAGAGGACGAGGTCCATGAAACAGATTAATATAACAGGACGAGGTCCCTGAAACAGGTTAATACAAGAGGACGAGGTCCCTGAAACAGATTAATGCAAATGGACGAGGTCCCTGAAACAGATTAATACAACAGGACGAGGTCCCTGAAACAGATTAATACAACAGGACGAGGTCCATGAAACAGATTAATATAAAAGGACGAGGTCCCTGAAACAGGTTAATACAAGAGGACGAGGTCCCTGAAACAGATTAATACAACAGGACGAGGTCCGAGAAACAGATTAACACAACAGGACGAGGTCCGTGTAACAGATTAATATAACAGGACGAGGTCCCTGAAACAGGTTAATACAACATGACGAGGTCCCTGAAACAGATTAATACAACAGGACAAGGTCCCTGAAACAGATTAATGCAGCAGGATGATGTCAGTGAAACATATTAATACAACAGGACGAGGTCCCTGAAACTGATTAATACAACAGGACGAGGTCCCTGAAGCAGGTTAATACAAGAGGACGAGGTCCGTGAAACAGATAAATACAACAGGACGAGGTCCCTGAAACAGATTAATACAAAAGGACGAGGTCCCTGAAACAGATTAATACAACAGGATGACGTCCCTGAAACAGATTAATACAAGAGGACGAGGTCCCTGAAACGGATTAATGCAACAGGAAGAGGTCCCTGAAACTGATTAATACAACAGGACGAGGTCCCTGAAACAGATTAATGGAACAGGATGAGGTCCCTGAAACAGATTAATACAAGAGGACGAGATCCCTGAAACAGATAAATACAACAGGACGAGGTCCCTGAAACAGATTAATACAACAGGACGAGGTCCTTGAAACAGATTAATACAAAAGGACGAGGTCCCTGAAACAGATTAATACAACAGGATGACGTCCCTGAAACAGATTAATACAAGAGGACGAGGTCCCTGAAACAGATTAATACAAGAGGAAGAAGTCCCTTAAACAGATTAATACAACAGGACGAAGTCCCTGAAACAGATTAATACACCAGGACGAGGTCCCAGAAACAGAATAATATAACAGGACGTGGTCCCTAAAACAGATTAATAGAACAGGACAAGATACCAGAAACAGATTAATTCAAGAGGATGAGGTCCCAGAAACAGCTTAATACAACAGGACGAGGTCCTTGAAATAGATTAATACAACAGGACGATGTTTCTGAAACAGATTAATACAACAGGACGACGTCCCTGAAACAGATTAATGCAGCAGGATGATGTCAGTGAAACAGATTAATACAACAGGACGAGGTCCCTGAAACTGATTAATACAACAGGACGAGGTCCCTGAAGCAGGTTAATACAAGAGGACGAGGTCCGTGAAACAGATAAATACAACAGGACGAGGTCCCTGAAACAGATTAATAGAGTAGGACTAGGTCCCTGAAAGAGATTAATACAACAGGATGAGGTCCCTGTAACAGATTAATACAGCAGGACGATGTCCCTGTAACAGATTAATACAACAGGACGAGGTCCCTGAAACAGATTAATACAACAGGACGAGGTCCCTGTAACAGATTAATACAACAGGACAAGGTCCCTTTAACAGATTAATAGAACAGGACTAGGTCCCTGAAAGAGATTAATACAACAGGATGATGTCCCTGAAACAGATTAATGCAACAGGACGAGGTCCCTGAAACAGATTAATACAAGAGGACGAGGTCCCTGAAAGAGATTAATACAAAAGGACGAGGTCCCTGAAACAGATTAATACAACAGGACGAGGTCCCTGAAACTGATTAATACAAGAGGACGAGGTCCCTGAAACAGATTAATACAACAGGACGAGGTCCCTGAAACAAATTAATACAAGAGGACGATGTTTCTGAAAAAGATTAATAAAACAGGACGACGTCCCTGAAACAGATTAATACAACAGGATGATGTCCCTGAAACAGATTAATGCAACAGGACGAGGTCCCTGAAACAGATTAATACAAGAGGACGAGGTTCGTGTAACAGATTAATATAACAGGACGAGGTCCCTGAAACAGGTTAATACAACATGACGAGGTCCCTGGAACAGATTAATACACCAGGACGAGGTCCTTGAAACAGATTAATACAAAAGGACGAGGTCCCTAAAACAGATTAATATAACAGGACGAGGTCCCTGAAACAGATTAATACACCAGGACGAGGTCCCTAAAAGAGATTAATACAAAAGGACGAAGTTCCTGAAACAGATTAATACACCAGGACGAGATCCCTGAAACAGATAAATACAACAGGACGAGGTCCCTGAAACAGATTAATACAACAGGACAAGGTCCCTGAAACAGATTAATGCAGCAGGATGATGTCAGTGAAACATATTAATACAACAGGACGAGGTCCCTGAAACTGATTAATACAACAGGACGAGGTCCCTGAAACAGAATATTGCAACAGGACGAGGTCCCTGTATCAGATTAATGCAACAGGACGAGGTCCCTGTAACAGATTAATGCAATAGGACGAGGTCCCTGAAACAGATTAATACAACAGGACGAGGTCCCTGAAACAGATTAATACAACAGGATGAGATCCCTGAAACAGATTAATACAACAGGACGAGGTCCCTGAAACAGATTAATGGAACAGGATGAGGTCCCTGAAACAGATTAATATTAGAGGACGAGATCCCTGAAACAGATAAATACAACAGGACGAGGTCCCTGAAACAGATTAATACAAAAGGACGAGGTCCCTGAAACAGATTAATACAACAGGATGACGTCCCTGAAACTGATTAATACAACAGGACGAGGTCCCTGAAACAGATTAATGGAACAGGATGAGGTCCCTGAAACAGATTAATACAAAAGGACGAGGTCCCTGAAACAGATTAATGGAACAGGATGAGGTCCCTGAAACAGATTAATACAAGAGGACGAGATCCCTGAAACAGATAAATACAACAGGACGAGGTCCCTGAAACAGATTAATACAACAGGACAAGGTCCCTGAAACAGATTAATGCAGCAGGATGATGTCAGTGAAACATATTAATACAACAGGACGAGGTCCCTGAAACTGATTAATACAACAGGACGAGGTCCCTGAAGCAGGTTAATACAAGAGGACGAGGTCCGTGAAACAGATAAATACAACAGGACGAGGTCCCTGAAACAGATTAATACAAAAGGACGAGGTCCCTGAAACAGATTAATACAACAGGATGACGTCCCTGAAACAGATTAATACAAGAGGACGAGGTCCCTGAAACGGATTAATGCAACAGGAAGAGGTCCCTGAAACTGATTAATACAACAGGACGAGGTCCCTGAAACAGATTAATGGAACAGGATGAGGTCCCTGAAACAGATTAATACAAGAGGACGAGATCCCTGAAACAGATAAATACAACAGGACGAGGTCCCTGAAACAGATTAATACAACAGGATGACGTCCCTGAAACAGATTAATACAAGAGGACGAGGTCCCTGAAACAGATTAATACAAGAGGAAGAAGTCCCTTAAACAGATTAATACAACAGGACGAAGTCCCTGAAACAGATTAATACACCAGGACGAGGTCCCAGAAACAGAATAATATAACAGGACGTGGTCCCTAAAACAGATTAATAGAACAGGACAAGATACCAGAAACAGATTAATTCAAGAGGATGAGGTCCCAGAAACAGGTTAATACAACAGGACGAGGTCCTTGAAATAGATTAATACAACAGGACGATGTTTCTGAAACAGATTAATACAACAGGACGACGTCCCTGAAACAGATTAATGCAGCAGGATGATGTCAGTGAAACAGATTAATACAACAGGACGAGGTCCCTGAAACTGATTAATACAAGAGGACGATGTTTCTGAAACAGATTAATACAACAGGACGACGTCCCTGAAACAGATTAATGCAGCAGGATGATGTCATTGAAACAGATTAATACAACAGGACGAGGTCCCTGAAACTGATTAATACAACAGGACGAGGTCCCTGAAGCAGGTTAATACAAGAGGACGAGGTCCGTGAAACAGATAAATACAACAGGACGAGGTCCCTGAAACAGATTAATAGAGTAGGACTAGGTCCCTGAAAGAGATTAATACAACAGGATGAGGTCCCTGTAACAGATTAATACAGCAGGACGATGTCCCTGTAACAGATTAATACAACAGGACGAGGTCCCTGAAACAGATTAATACAACAGGACGAGGTCCCTGTAACAGATTAATACAACAGGACAAGGTCCCTTTAACAGATTAATAGAACAGGACAAGGTCCCTGAAAGAGATTAATACAACAGGATGATGTCCCTGAAACAGATTAATGCAACAGGACGAGGTCCCTGAAACAGATTAATACAAGAGGACGAGGTCCCTGAAAGAGATTAATACAAAAGGACGAGGTCCCTGAAACAGATTAATACAACAGGACGAGGTCCCTGAAACAGATTAATACAACAGGACGAGGTCCCTGAAACTGATTAATACAAGAGGACGAGGTCCCTGAAACAGATTAATACAACAGGACGAGGTCCCTGAAACAAATTAATACAAGAGGACGATGTTTCTGAAAAAGATTAATAAAACAGGACGACGTCCCTGAAACAGATTAATACAACAGGATGATGTCCCTGAAACAGATTAATGCAACAGGACGAGGTCCCTGAAACAGATTAATACAAGAGGACGAGGTTCGTGTAACAGATTAATATAACAGGACGAGGTCCCTGAAACAGGTTAATACAACATGACGAGGTCCCTGGAACAGATTAATACACCAGGACGAGGTCCTTGAAACAGATTAATACAAAAGGACGAGGTCCCTAAAACAGATTAATATAACAGGACGAGGTCCCTGAAACAGATTAATACACCAGGACGAGGTCCCTAAAAGAGATTAATACAAAAGGACGAAGTTCCTGAAACAGATTAATACAAGAGGACGAGGTCCCAGAAACAGAATAATATAACAGGACGTGGTCCCTAAAACAGATTAATAGAACAGGACAAGATACCAGAAACAGATTAATTCAAGAGGATGAGGTCCCAGAAACAGGTTAATACAACAGGACGAGGTCCTTGAAATAGATTAATACAACAGGACGATGTTTCTGAAACAGATTAATACAACAGGACGACGTCCCTGAAACAGATTAATAGAGCAGGATGAGGACCTGTAACAGATTAATACAACAGGACAAGGTCCCTGTAACAGATTAATAGAACAGGACGAGGTCCCTGAAAGAAATTAATACAACAGGATGAGGTCACTGTAACAGATTAATACAGCAGGACGATGTCCCTGTTACAGATTAATACAACAGGACGAGGTCGCTTAAACCAATTAATAGAACAGGACGACGTCAATAAAACAGATTAATACACCAAGACGAGGACCCTGCAACAAATTAATATAAGAGGACGAGGTCCAAGAAACAGATTAATGCAACAGGACGAGTTCCCTGAAACAAATTAATACAAGAGGACGATGTTTCTGAAAAAGATTAATAAAACAGGACGACGTCCCTGAAACAGATTAATACAACAGGACGAGGTCCCTGAAACAGATTAATACAACAGGCGAGGTCCCTGAAACAGATTAATGCAGCAGGATGATGTCAGTGAAACAGATTAATACAATAGGACGAGGTCCCTGAAACTGATTAATACAACAGGACGAGGTCCCTGAAACAGGTTAATACAAGAGGACGAGGTCCGTGAAACAGATTAATACAACAGGACGAGGTCCCTCAAACATATTAATAGAACAGGACCAGGTCCCTGAAACAGATTAATGGAACAGGACGAGGTTCCTGAAATAGATTACTACAACAGGACGATGTCCCTGTAACAGATTAATACAACAGGAGGAGGTCCCTGAAACAGATTAATATAACAGGACGAGGTCCCTGAAACTGATTAAAACAAGAGGACGAGGTCCCTGAAACAGTTTAATACAAGAGGACGAGGTCCGTGAAACAGATAAATACAACAGGACAAGGTCCCTGAAACAGATTAATAGAGCAGGATGATGACCTGTAACAGATTAATACAGCAGGACGATGTCCCTGTAACAGATTAATACAACAGGACGAGGTCCCTGAAACAGATTAATACAACAGGACGAGGTCCCTGTAACAGATTAATACAACAGGATGATGTCCCTGAAACAGATTAATGCAGCAGGACGAGGTCCCTGAAACAGATAAATAGAAGAGGACGAGTTCCGTGTAACAGATTAATGCAACAGGACGAGGTCCCTGTATCAGATTAATACAACAGGATGATGTCCCTGAAACAGGTTAATGCAACAGGACGAGGTCCCTGAAACGGATTAATACAAGAGGACGAGGTCCCTGTAACAGATTAATGCAACAGGACGAGGTCCCTGAAACAGATTAATACAACAGGACGAATTCCCTGAAACAGATTAATAGAACAGGACGAGGTACCTGAAACAGATTAATGCAACAGGACGAGGTCCCTGAAACAGATTAATGCAACAGGACGAGGTCCCTGTAACAGATTATTGCAAGAGGACGAGGTCCCTGAAACAGATGAATACAACAGGACGAGGTCCTTGAAACAGATTAATGCAACAGGACGAGGTCCCTGAAACAGATTAATACAACACGACGAGGTCCCTGAAACAGAATATTGGAACAGGACGAGGTCCCTGTATCAGATTAATGCAACAGGACGAGGTCCCTGTAACAGATTAATGCAATAGGACGAGGTCCCTGAAACAGATTAATACAACAGGACGAGGTCACTTAAACAGATTAATACAACAGGACGAGGTCCCTGAAACAGATTAATACAACAGGATGAGATCCCTGAAACAGATTAATACAACAGGACGAGGTCCCTGAAACAGATTAATGGAACAGGATGAGGTCCCTGAAACTGATTAATACAAGAGGACGAGATCCCTGAAACAGATAAATACAACAGGACGAGGTCCCTGAAACAGATTAATACAACAGGACGAGGTCCCTGAAACAGATTAATACAAAAGGACGAGGTCCCTGAAACAGATTAATACAACAGGATGACGTCCCTGAAACAGATTAATACAAGAGGACGAGGTCCCTGAAACAGATTAATGCAACAGGAAGAGGTCCCTGAAACAGATTAATACAACAGGACGAGGTCCCTGAAACAGATTAATGGAACAGGATGAGGTCCCTGAAACAGATTAATACAAGAGGACGAGATCCCTGAAACAGATAAATACAACAGGACGAGGTCCCTGAAACAGATTAATACAACAGGACGAGGTCCCTGAAACAGATTAATACAAAAGGACGAGGTCCCTGAAACAGATTAATACAACAGGATGACGTCCCTGAAACAGATTAATACAAGAGGACGAGGTCCCTGAAACAGATTAATGCAACAGGATGAGGTCCCTGAAACAGATTAATACAAGAGGACGAAGTCCCTGAAACAGATTAATACAACAGGACGAAGTCCCTGAAACAGATTAATACACCAGGACGAGGTCCCTAAAAGAGATTAATACAAAAGGACGAAGTCCCTGAAACAGATTAATACAAGAGGACGAGGTCCCAGAAACAGAATAATATAACAGGACGTGGTCCCTAAAACAGATTAATAGAACAGGACAAGATACCAGAAACAGATTAATTCAAGAGGATGAGGTCCCAGAAACAGGTTAATACAACAGGACGAGGTCCTTGAAATAGATTAATACAACAGGACGATGTTTCTGAAACAGATTAATACAACAGGACGACGTCCCTGAAACAGATTAATACAAGAGGACGATGTTTCTGAAACAGATTAATACAACAGGACGACGTCCCTGAAACAGATTAATACAGCAGGACGAGGTCCCTGAATCAGATTAATGCAGCAGGATGATGTGAGTGAAACAGATTAATACAACAGGACGAGGTCCCTGAAACTGATTAATACAACAGGACGAGGTCCCTGAAGCAGGTTAATACAAGACGACGAGGTCCGTGAAACAGATAAATACAACAGGACGAGGTCCCTGAAACAGATTAATAGAGCAGGACTAGGTCCCTGAAAGAGATTAATACAACAGGATGAGGTCCCTGTAACAGATTAATACCGCAGGACGATGTCCCTGTAACAGATTAATACAACAGGACGAGGTCCCTGAAACAGATTAATACAACAGGACGAGGTCCCTGTAACAGATTAATACAACAGGACAAGGTCCCTTTAACAGATTAATAGAACAGGACTAGGTCCCTGAAAGAGATTAATACAACAGGATGATGTCCCTGAAACAGATTAATGCAACAGGACGAGGTCCCTGAAACAGATTAATACAAGAGGACGAGGTCCCTGAAACAGATTAATACAACAGGACGAGGTCCCTGAAACAGATTAATACAACAGGACGAGGTCCCTGAAAGAGATTAATACAAAAGGACGAGGTCCCTGAAACAGATTAATACAACAGGACGAGGTCCCTGAAACAGATTAATACAACAGGACGAGGTCCCTGAAACTGATTAATACAAGAGGACGAGGTCCATGAAACAGATTAATATAACAGGACGAGGTCCCTGAAACAGGTTAATACAAGAGGACGAGGTCCCTGAAACAGATTAATGCAAATGGACGAGGTCCCTGAAACAGATTAATACAACAGGACGAGGTCCCTGAAACAGATTAATACAACAGGACGAGGTCCATGAAACAGATTAATATAAAAGGACGAGGTCCCTGAAACAGGTTAATACAAGAGGACGAGGTCCCTGAAACAGATTAATACAACAGGACGAGGTCCGAGAAACAGATTAACACAACAGGACGAGGTCCGTGTAACAGATTAATATAACAGGACGAGGTCCCTGAAACAGGTTAATACAACATGACGAGGTCCCTGAAACAGATTAATACAAGGGGACGAGGTCCCTGAAACAGATTAATACAACAGGACGAGGTCCATTAAACAGATTAATAGAACAGGACGATTTCCCTGAAACAGATTAATGCAATAGGACGAGATCCCTGAAACAGATAAATACAACAGGACGAGGTCCCTGAAACAGATTAATACAACAGGACGAGGTCCCTGAAACAGATTAATACAAAAGGACGAGGTCCCTGAAACAGATTAATACAACAGGATGACGTCCCTGAAACAGATTAATACAAGAGGACGAGGTCCCTGAAACAGATTAATACAAGAGGAAGAAGTCCCTTAAACAGATTAATACAACAGGACGAAGTCCCTGAAACAGATTAATACACCAGGACGAGGTCCCAGAAACAGAATAATATAACAGGACGTGGTCCCTAAAACAGATTAATAGAACAGGACAAGATACCAGAAACAGATTAATTCAAGAGGATGAGGTCCCAGAAACAGGTTAATACAACAGGACGAGGTCCTTGAAATAGATTAATACAACAGGACGATGTTTCTGAAACAGATTAATACAACAGGACGAGGTCCCTGAAACTGATTAATACAAGAGGACGAGGTTCGTGTAACAGATTAATATAACAGGACGAGGTCCCTGAAACAGGTTAATACAACATGACGAGGTCCCTGGAACAGATTAATACACCAGGACGAGGTCCTTGAAACAGATTAATACAAAAGGACGAGGTCCCTAAAACAGATTAATATAACAGGACGAGGTCCCTGAAACAGATTAATACACCAGGACGAGGTCCCTAAAAGAGATTAATACAAAAGGACGAAGTTCCTGAAACAGATTAATACAAGAGGACGAGGTCCCAGAAACAGAATAATATAACAGGACGTGGTCCCTAAAACAGATTAATAGAACAGGACAAGATACCAGAAACAGATTAATTCAAGAGGATGAGGTCCCAGAAACAGGTTAATACAACAGGACGAGGTCCTTGAAATAGATTAATACAACAGGACGATGTTTCTGAAACAGATTAATACAACAGGACGACGTCCCTGAAACAGATTAATAGAGCAGGATGAGGACCTGTAACAGATTAATACAACAGGACAAGGTCCCTGTAACAGATTAATAGAACAGGACGAGGTCCCTGAAAGAAATTAATACAACAGGATGAGGTCACTGTAACAGATTAATACAGCAGGACGATGTCCCTGTTACAGATTAATACAACAGGACGAGGTCGCTTAAACCAATTAATAGAACAGGACGACGTCAATAAAACAGATTAATACACCAAGACGAGGACCCTGCAACAAATTAATATAAGAGGACGAGGTCCAAGAAACAGATTAATGCAACAGGACGAGTTCCCTGAAACAAATTAATACAAGAGGACGATGTTTCTGAAAAAGATTAATAAAACAGGACGACGTCCCTGAAACAGATTAATACAACAGGACGAGGTCCCTGAAACAGATTAATACAACAGGCGAGGTCCCTGAAACAGATTAATGCAGCAGGATGATGTCAGTGAAACAGATTAATACAACAGGACGAGGTCCCTGAAACTGATTAATACAACAGGACGAGGTCCCTGAAACAGGTTAATACAAGAGGACGAGGTCCGTGAAACAGATTAATACAACAGGACGAGGTCCCTCAAACATATTAATAGAACAGGACCAGGTCCCTGAAACAGATTAATGGAACAGGACGAGGTTCCTGAAATAGATTACTACAACAGGACGATGTCCCTGTAACAGATTAATACAACAGGAGGAGGTCCCTGAAACAGATTAATATAACAGGACGAGGTCCCTGAAACTGATTAAAACAAGAGGACGAGGTCCCTGAAACAGTTTAATACAAGAGGACGAGGTCCGTGAAACAGATAAATACAACAGGACAAGGACCCTGAAACAGATTAATAGAGCAGGATGATGACCTGTAACAGATTAATACAGCAGGACGATGTCCCTGTAACAGATTAATACAACAGGACGAGGTCCCTGAAACAGATTAATACAACAGGACGAGGTCCCTGTAACAGATTAATACAACAGGATGATGTCCCTGAAACAGATTAATGCAGCAGGACGAGGTCCCTGAAACAGATAAATAGAAGAGGACGAGTTCCGTGTAACAGATTAATGCAACAGGACGAGGTCCCTGTATCAGATTAATACAACAGGATGATGTCCCTGAAACAGGTTAATGCAACAGGACGAGGTCCCTGAAACGGATTAATACAAGAGGACGAGGTCCCTGTAACAGATTAATGCAACAGGACGAGGTCCCTGAAACAGATTAATACAACAGGACGAGATCCCTGAAACAGATTAATAGAACAGGACGAGGTACCTGAAACAGATTAATGCAACAGGACGAGGTCCCTGAAACAGATTAATGCAACAGGACGAGGTCCCTGTAACAGATTATTGCAAGAGGACGAGGTCCCTGAAACAGATGAATACAACAGGACGAGGTCCTTGAAACAGATTAATGCAACAGGACGAGGTCCCTGAAACAGATTAATACAACACGACGAGGTCCCTGAAACAGAATATTGGAACAGGACGAGGTCCCTGTATCAGATTAATGCAACAGGACGAGGTCCCTGTAACAGATTAATGCAATAGGACGAGGTCCCTGAAACAGATTAATACAACAGGACGAGGTCACTTAAACAGATTAATACAACAGGACGAGGTCCCTGAAACAGATTAATACAACAGGATGAGATCCCTGAAACAGATTAATACAACAGGACGAGGTCCCTGAAACAGATTAATGGAACAGGATGAGGTCCCTGAAACTGATTAATACAAGAGGACGAGATCCCTGAAACAGATAAATACAACAGGACGAGGTCCCTGAAACAGATTAATACAACAGGACGAGGTCCCTGAAACAGATTAATACAAAAGGACGAGGTCCCTGAAACAGATTAATACAACAGGATGACGTCCCTGAAACAGATTAATACAAGAGGACGAGGTCCCTGAAACAGATTAATGCAACAGGAAGAGGTCCCTGAAACAGATTAATACAACAGGACGAGGTCCCTGAAACAGATTAATGGAACAGGATGAGGTCCCTGAAACAGATTAATACAAGAGGACGAGATCCCTGAAACAGATAAATACAACAGGACGAGGTCCCTGAAACAGATTAATACAACAGGACGAGGTCCCTGAAACAGATTAATACAAAAGGACGAGGTCCCTGAAACAGATTAATACAACAGGATGACGTCCCTGAAACAGATTAATACAAGAGGACGAGGTCCCTGAAACAGATTAATGCAACAGGATGAGGTCCCTGAAACAGATTAATACAAGAGGACGAAGTCCCTGAAACAGATTAATACAACAGGACGAAGTCCCTGAAACAGATTAATACACCAGGACGAGGTCCCTAAAAGAGATTAATACAAAAGGACGAAGTCCCTGAAACAGATTAATACAAGAGGACGAGGTCCCAGAAACAGAATAATATAACAGGACGTGGTCCCTAAAACAGATTAATAGAACAGGACAAGATACCAGAAACAGATTAATTCAAGAGGATGAGGTCCCAGAAACAGGTTAATACAACAGGACGAGGTCCTTGAAATAGATTAATACAACAGGACGATGTTTCTGAAACAGATTAATACAACAGGACGACGTCCCTGAAACAGATTAATACAAGAGGACGATGTTTCTGAAACAGATTAATACAACAGGACGACGTCCCTGAAACAGATTAATACAGCAGGACGAGGTCCCTGAAACAGATTAATGCAGCAGGATGATGTGAGTGAAACAGATTAATACAACAGGACGAGGTCCCTGAAACTGATTAATACAACAGGACGAGGTCCCTGAAGCAGGTTAATACAAGACGACGAGGTCCGTGAAACAGATAAATACAACAGGACGAGGTCCCTGAAACAGATTAATAGAGCAGGACTAGGTCCCTGAAAGAGATTAATACAACAGGATGAGGTCCCTGTAACAGATTAATACAGCAGGACGATGTCCCTGTAACAGATTAATACAACAGGACGAGGTCCCTGAAACAGATTAATACAACAGGACGAGGTCCCTGTAACAGATTAATACAACAGGACAAGGTCCCTTTAACAGATTAATAGAACAGGACTAGGTCCCTGAAAGAGATTAATACAACAGGATGATGTCCCTGAAACAGATTAATGCAACAGGACGAGGTCCCTGAAACAGATTAATACAAGAGGACGAGGTCCCTGAAACAGATTAATACAACAGGACGAGGTCCCTGAAACAGATTAATACAACAGGACGAGGTCCCTGAAAGAGATTAATACAAAAGGACGAGGTCCCTGAAACAGATTAATACAACAGGACGAGGTCCCTGAAACAGATTAATACAACAGGACGAGGTCCCTGAAACTGATTAATACAAGAGGACGAGGTCCATGAAACAGATTAATATAACAGGACGAGGTCCCTGAAACAGGTTAATACAAGAGGACGAGGTCCCTGAAACAGATTAATGCAAATGGACGAGGTCCCTGAAACAGATTAATACAACAGGACGAGGTCCCTGAAACAGATTAATACAACAGGACGAGGTCCATGAAACAGATTAATATAAAAGGACGAGGTCCCTGAAACAGGTTAATACAAGAGGACGAGGTCCCTGAAACAGATTAATACAACAGGACGAGGTCCGAGAAACAGATTAACACAACAGGACGAGGTCCGTGTAACAGATTAATATAACAGGACGAGGTCCCTGAAACAGGTTAATACAACATGACGAGGTCCCTGAAACAGATTAATACAAGGGGACGAGGTCCCTGAAACAGATTAATACAACAGGACGAGGTCCATTAAACAGATTAATAGAACAGGACGATGTCCCTGAAACAGATTAATGCAATAGGACGAGATCCCTGAAACAGATAAATACAACAGGACGAGGTCCCTGAAACAGATTAATACAACAGGACGAGGTCCCTGAAACAGATTAATACAAAAGGACGAGGTCCCTGAAACAGATTAATACAACAGGATGACGTCCCTGAAACAGATTAATACAAGAGGACGAGGTCCCTGAAACAGATTAATACAAGAGGAAGAAGTCCCTTAAACAGATTAATACAACAGGACGAAGTCCCTGAAACAGATTAATACACCAGGACGAGGTCCCAGAAACAGAATAATATAACAGGACGTGGTCCCTAAAACAGATTAATAGAACAGGACAAGATACCAGAAACAGATTAATTCAAGAGGATGAGGTCCCAGAAACAGGTTAATACAACAGGACGAGGTCCTTGAAATAGATTAATACAACAGGACGATGTTTCTGAAACAGATTAATACAACAGGACGACGTCCCTGAAACAGATTAATGCAGCAGGATGATGTCAGTGAAACAGATTAATACAACAGGACGAGGTCCCTGAAACTGATTAATACAACAGGACGAGGTCCCTGAAACAGATTAATAGAGTAGGACTAGGTCCCTGAAAGAGATTAATACAACAGGATGAGGTCCCTGTAACAGATTAATACAGCAGGACGATGTCCCTGTAACAGATTAATACAACAGGACGAGGTCCCTGAAACAGATTAATACAACAGGACGAGGTCCCTGTAACAGATTAATACAACAGGACAAGGTCCCTTTAACAGATTAATAGAACAGGACTAGGTCCCTGAAAGAGATTAATACAACAGGATGATGTCCCTGAAACAGATTAATGCAACAGGACGAGGTCCCTGAAACAGATTAATACAAGAGGACGAGGTCCCTGAAAGAGATTAATACAAAAGGACGAGGTCCCTGAAACAGATTAATACAACAGGACGAGGTCCCTGAAACAGATTAATACAACAGGACGAGGTCCCTGAAACTGATTAATACAAGAGGACGAGGTCCCTGAAACAGATTAATACAACAGGACGAGGTCACTGTAACAGATTAATACAACAGGATGATGTCCCTGAAACAGATTAATGCAACAGGACGAGGTCCCTGAAACAGATTAATACAAGAGGACGAGGTCACTGTAACAGATTAATACAACAGGACGAGGTCCCTGAAACAGATTAATACAAGAGGACGAGGTTCGTGTAACAGATTAATATAACAGGACGAGGTCCCTGAAACAGGTTAATACAACATGACGAGGTCCCTGGAACAGATTAATACACCAGGACGAGGTCCTTGAAACAGATTAATACAAAAGGACGAGGTCCCTAAAACAGATTAATATAACAGGACGAGGTCCCTAAAAGAGATTAATACAAAAGGACGAAGTTCCTGAAACAGATTAATACAAGAGGACGAGGTCCCAGAAACAGAATAATATAACAGGACGTGGTCCCTAAAACAGATTAATAGAACAGGACAAGATACCAGAAACAGATTAATTCAAGAGGATGAGGTCCCAGAAACAGGTTAATACAACAGGACGAGGTCCTTGAAATAGATTAATAGAACAGGACGATGTTTCTGAAACAGATTAATACAACAGGACGAGGTCCCTGAAACAGATTAATACAACAGGACGAGGTCCCTGAAACAGATTAATGCAACAGGATGAGGTCCCTGAAACAGATTAATACAAGAGGACGAAGTCCCTGAAACAGATTAATACAACAGGACGAGGTCCCTGAAACAGATTAATACAACAGGACGAGGTCCCTGAAACAGATTAATACAAGAGGACGAGGTCCCTGAAACTGATTAATACAACAGGACGAGGTCCCTGAAACAGATTAATAGAGCAGGACTAGGTCCCTGAAAGAGATTAATACAACAGGACGAGGTCCCTGAAACAGATTAATACAACGGGACGAGGTCCCTGTAACAGATTTATACAAGAGGACGAGGTCCCTGAAACAGATTAATACAAGAGGACGAGGTTCCTGAAACAGATTAATACAACAGGATGAGGTCCTTGAAACAGATTAATAACACAGGACGAGCTCTCTGAAACAGATTAATGCAACAGGACGAGGTCCCTGAAACAGATTAATACAAGAGGACGAGATCCCTGAAACAGATAAATACAACAGGACGAGGTCCCTGAAACAGATTAATACAAAAGGACGAGGTCCCTGAAACAGATTAATACAACAGGACGAGGTCCCTGAAACAGATTTATACAACAGGACGAGGTCCCTGAAACTGATTAATACAAGAGGACAAGGGCCCTGAAACAGATTAATAGAAGAGGACGAGGTCCGTGAAACAGATAAATACAACAGGACGAGGTCCCTGAAACAGATTAATAGAGCAGGATGAGGACCTGTAACAGATTAATACAACAGGAAAAGGTCCCTGTAACAGATTAATGCAACAGGACGAGGTCCCTGAAACAGATTAATGCAACAGGACGAGGTCCCTGTAACAGATTATTGCAAGAGGACGAGGTCCCTGAAACAGATGAATACAAAAGGACGAGGTCCCTGTAACAGATTAATGCAACAGGACGAGGTCCTTGAAACAGATTAATGCAACAGGACGAGGTCCATGAAACAGATTAATACAACAGGACGAGGTCACTGAAACAGATTAATGCAACAGGACGAGGTCCCTGAAACAGATTAATACAACACGACGAGGTCCCTGAAACAGAATATTGCAACAGGACGAGGTCCCTGTATCAGATTAATGCAACAGGACGAGGTCCTTGTAACTGATTAATGCAATAGGACGAGGTCCCTGAAACAGATTAATACAACAGGACGAGGTCACTTAAACAGATTAATACAACAGGACGAGGTCCCTGAAACAGATTAATACAAAAGGACGAGGTCCCTGAAACAGATTATTACAACAGGATGACGTCCCTGAAACAGATTAATACAAGAGGACGAGGTCCCTGAAACAGATTAATGCAACAGGAAGAGGTCCCTGAAACAGATTAATACAACAGGACGAGGTCCCTGAAACAGATTAATGGAACAGGATGAGGTCCCTGAAACAGATTAATACAAGAGGACGAGATCCCTGAAACAGATAAATACAAGAGGACGAGGTCCCTGAAACAGATTAATACAACAGGACGAGGTCCCTGAAACAGATTAATGCAGCAGGATGATGTCAGTGAAACAGATTAATACAACAGGACGAGGTCCCTGAAACTGATTAATACAACAGGACGAGGTCCCTGAAGCAGGTTAATAGAAGAGGACGAGGTCCGTGAAACAGATAAATACAACAGGACGAGGTCCCTGAAACAGATTAATAGAGCAGGACTAGGTCCCTGAAAGAGATTAATACAACAGGATGAGGTCCCTGTAACAGATTAATACAACAGGACAAGGTCCCTTTAACAGATTAATAGAACAGGACTAGGTCCCTGAAAGAGATTAATACAACAGGATGACGTCCCTGAAACAGATTAATGCAACAGGACGAGGTCCCTGAAACAGATTAATACAAGAGGACGAGGTCACTGTAACAGATTAATGCAACAGGACGAGGTCCCAGAAACAGATTAATACAAGAGGACGAGGTTCGTGTAACAGATTAATATAACAGGACGAGGTCCCTGAAACAGGTTAATACAACATGACGAGGTCCCTGGAACAGATTAATACACCAGGACGAGGTCCTTGAAACAGATTAATACAAAAGGACGAGGTCCCTAAAACAGATTAATATAACAGGACGAGGTCCCTGAAACAGATTAATACACCAGGACGAGGTCCCTAAAAGAGATTAATACAAAAGGACGAAGTCCCTGAAACAGATTAATACAAGAGGACGAGGTCCCAGAAACAGATTAATATAACAGGACGAGGTCCCTGAAACAGGTTAATACAACAGGATGAGGTCCCTGTAACAGATTAATACAGCAAGACGATGTCCCTGTAACAGATTAATACAACAGGACGAGGTCCCTGAAAAAGATTAATACAACAGGACGAGGTCCCTGTAACAGATTAATACAACAGGACAAGGTCCCTTTAACAGATTAATAGAACAGGACTAGGTCCCTGAAAGAGATTAATACAACAGGATGAGGTCCCTGTAACAGATTAATACAGCAAGACGATGTCCCTGTAACAGATTAATACAACAGGACGAGGTCCCTGTAACAGATTAATGCAACAGGACGAGGTCCATGAAACATATTAATACAACAGGACGAGGTCCCTGAAACAGAATATTGCAACAGGACGAGGTCCCTGAAACAGATTAATACAACAGGATGAGGTCCCTGTAACGGATTAATGCAACAGGACGAGGTCCCTGATACAGATTAATACAAGAGGACGTGATCCCTGAAACAGATATATACAACAGGACGAGGTCCCTGAAACAGATTAATACAACAGGACGAGATCCCTGAAACAGATTAATAGAACAGGACGAGGTACCTGAAACAGATAAATACAACAGGACAAGGTCCCTGAAACAGATTAATAGAGCAGGATGAGGACCTGTAACAGATTAATACAGCAGGACGATGTCCCTGTAACAGATTAATACAACAGGACGAGGTCCCTGAAACAGATTAATACAACAGGACGAGGACCCTGTAACAGATTAATACAACAGGATGATGTCCCTGAAACAGATTAATGCAACAGGACGAGGTCCCTGAAACGGATTAATACAAGAGGACGAGGTACCTGTAACAGATTAATGCAACAGGACGAGGTCCCTGAAACAGATTAATACAACAGGACGAGATCCCTGAAACAGATTAATAGAACAGGACGAGGTACCTGAAACAGATTAATGCAACAGGACGAGGTCCCTGAAACAGATTAATGCAACAGGACGAGGTCCCTG
The DNA here is from genome assembly GCF_036971445.1 of Narcine bancroftii. Lineage (NCBI taxonomy): Eukaryota > Metazoa > Chordata > Chondrichthyes > Torpediniformes > Narcinidae > Narcine > Narcine bancroftii. The sequence goes on along the minus strand of NC_091470.1, from coordinate 7,432,579 downwards.
GAACAGATTATTGCAAGAGGACGAGGTCCCTGAAACAGATGAATACAAAAGGACGAGGTCCCTGTAACAGATTAATGTAACAGGACGAGGTCCCTGAAACAGATTAATACAACAGGACGAGGTCCCTGAAACAGAATATTGCAACAGGACGAGGTCCCTGTATCAGATTAATGCAACAGGACGAGGTCCCTGTAACAGATTAATACAACAGGACGAGGTCCCTGAAACAGAATATTGCAACAGGACGAGGTCCCTGTATCAGATTAATGCAACAGGACGAGGTCCATGAAACAGGTTAATACAACAGGACGAGGTCACTGAAACAGATTAATGCAACAGGACGAGGTCCCTGAAACAGATTAATACAACAGGACGAGGTCCCTGAAACAGAATATTGCAACAGGACGAGGTCCCTGAAACAGATTAATACAACAGGATGAGATCCCTGAAACAGATTAATACAACAGGACGAGGTCACTGAAACAGATTAATACAACAGGACGAGGTCCCTGAAACAGATTAATACAACAGGACGAGGTCCCTGAAACAGATTAATACAACAGGATGAGATCCCTGAAACAGATTAATACAACAGGACGTGGTCCCTGAAACAGATTAATGGAACAGGATGAGGTCCCTGAAACAGATTAATATTAGAGGACGAGATCCCTGAAACAGATAAATACAACAGGACGAGGTCCCTGAAACAGATTAATACAACAGGACGAGGTCCCTGAAACAGATTAATACAAAAGGACGAGGTCCCTGAAACAGATTAATACAACAGGATGACGTCCCTGAAACAGATTAATACAAGAGGACGAGGTCCCTGAAACAGATTAATGCAACAGGAAGAGGTCCCTGAAACTGATTAATACAACAGGACGAGGTCCCTGAAACAGATTAATGGAACAGGATGAGGTCCCTGAAACAGATTAATACAAGAGGACGAGATTCCTGAAACAGATAAATACAACAGGACGAGGTCCCTGAAACAGATTAATACAACAGGACGAGGTCCCTGAAACAGATTAATGCAGCAGGATGATGTCAGTGAAACATATTAATACAACAGGACGAGGTCCCTGAAACTGATTAATACAACAGGACGAGGTCCCTGAAGCAGGTTAATACAAGAGGACGAGGTCCGTGAAACAGATAAATACAACAGGACGAAGTCCCTGAAACAGATTAATAGAGCAGGACGAGGTCCCTGAAAGAGATTAATACAACAGGATGAGGTCCCTGTAACAGATTAATACAACAGGACAAGATCCCTTTAACAGATTAATAGAACAGGACTAGGTCCCTGAAAGAGATTAATACAACAGGATGATGTCCCTGAAACAGATTAATGCAACAGGACGAGGTCCCTGAAACAGATTAATACAAGAGGACGAGGTCACTGTAACAGATTAATGCAACAGGACGAGGTCCCTGAAACAGATTAATACAACAGGACGAGGTCCCTGAAACAGGTTAATACAAGAGGACGAGGTCCCTGAAACAGATTAATACAACAGGACGAGGTCCCAGAAACAGATTAATACAAGAGGACGAGGTTCGTGTAATAGATTAATATAACAGGACGAGGTCCCTGAAACAGGTTAATACAACATGACGAGGTCCCTGGAACAGATTAATACACCAGGACGAGGTCCTTGAAACAGATTAATACAAAAGGACGAGGTCCCTAAAACAGATTAACATAACAGGACGAGGTCCCTGGAACAGATTAATACACCAGGACGAGGTCCCTGAAAGAGATTAATACAAAAGGACGAGGTCCCTGAAACAGATTAATACAACAGGACGAGGTCCCTGAAACAGATTAATACAACAGGACGAGGTCCCTGAAACTGATTAATACAAGAGGACGAGGTCCCTGAAACAGATTAATACAACAGGACGAGGTCACTGTAACAGATTAATACAACAGGATGATGTCCCTGAAACAGATTAATGCAACAGGACGAGGTCCCTGAAACAGATTAATACAAGAGGACGAGGTCACCGTAACAGATTAATACAACAGGACGAGGTCCCTGAAACAGATTAATACAAGAGGACGAGGTTCGTGTAACAGATTAATATAACAGGACGAGGTCCCTGAAACAGGTTAATACAACATGACGAGGTCCCTGGAACAGATTAATACACCAGGACGAGGTCCTTGAAACAGATTAATACAAAAGGACGAGGTCCCTAAAACAGATTAATATAACAGGACGAGGTCCCTAAAAGAGATTAATACAAAAGGACGAAGTTCCTGAAACAGATTAATACAAGAGGACGAGGTCCCAGAAACAGAATAATATAACAGGACGTGGTCCCTAAAACAGATTAATAGAACAGGACAAGATACCAGAAACAGATTAATTCAAGAGGATGAGGTCCCAGAAACAGGTTAATACAACAGGACGAGGTCCTTGAAATAGATTAATACAACAGGACGATGTTTCTGAAACAGATTAATACAACAGGACGACGTCCCTGAAACAGATTAATACAAGAGGACGAGGTCCCTGAAACTGATTAATACAACAGGACGAGGTCCCTGAAACAGATTAATAGAGCAGGACTAGGTCCCTGAAAGAGATTAATACAACAGGACGAGGTCCCTGAAACAGATTAATGCAACAGGACGAGGTCCCTGAAACAGATTAATACAAGAGGACGAGATCCCTGAAACAGATAAATACAACAGGACGAGGTCCCTGAAACAGATTAATACAAAAGGACGAGGTCCCTGAAACAGATTAATACAACAGGACGAGGTCCCTGAAACAGATTTATACAACAGGACGAGGTCCCTGAAACTGATTAATACAAGAGGACAAGGGCCCTGAAACAGATTAATAGAAGAGGACGAGGTCCGTGAAACAGATAAATACAACAGGACGAGGTCCCTGAAACAGATTAATAGAGCAGGATGAGGACCTGTAACAGATTAATACAACAGGACAAGGTCCCTGTAACAGATTAATGCAACAGGACGAGGTCCCTGAAACAGATTAATGCAACAGGACGAGGTCCCTGTAACAGATTATTGCAAGAGGACGAGGTCCCTGAAACAGATGAATACAAAAGGACGAGGTCCCTGTAACAGATTAATGCAACAGGACGAGGTCCTTGAAACAGATTAATGCAACAGGACGAGGTCCATGAAACAGATTAATACAACAGGACGAGGTCACTGAAACAGATTAATGCAACAGGACGAGGTCCCTGAAACAGATTAATACAACACGACGAGGTCCCTGAAACAGAATATTGCAACAGGACGAGGTCCCTGTATCAGATTAATGCAACAGGACGAGGTCCTTGTAACTGATTAATGCAATAGGACGAGGTCCCTGAAACAGATTAATACAACAGGACGAGGTCATTTAAAAAGATTAATACAACAGGACGAGGTCCCTGAAACAGATTAATACAAAAGGACGAGGTCCCTGAAACAGATTATTACAACAGGATGACGTCCCTGAAACAGATTAATACAAGAGGACGAGGTCCCTGAAACAGATTAATGCAACAGGAAGAGGTCCCTGAAACAGATTAATACAACAGGACGAGGTCCCTGAAACAGATTAATGGAACAGGATGAGGTCCCTGAAACAGATTAATACAAGAGGACGAGATCCCTGAAACAGATAAATACAAGAGGACGAGGTCCCTGAAACAGATTAATACAACAGGACGAGGTCCCTGAAACAGATTAATGCAGCAGGATGATGTCAGTGAAACAGATTAATACAACAGGACGAGGTCCCTGAAACTGATTAATACAACAGGACGAGGTCCCTGAAGCAGGTTAATAGAAGAGGACGAGGTCCGTGAAACAGATAAATACAACAGGACGAGGTCCCTGAAACAGATTAATAGAGCAGGACTAGGTCCCTGAAAGAGATTAATACAACAGGATGAGGTCCCTGTAACAGATTAATACAACAGGACAAGGTCCCTTTAACAGATTAATAGAACAGGACTAGGTCCCTGAAAGAGATTAATACAACAGGATGACGTCCCTGAAACAGATTAATGCAACAGGACGAGGTCCCTGAAACAGATTAATACAAGAGGACGAGGTCACTGTAACAGATTAATGCAACAGGACGAGGTCACCGAAACAGATTAATACAACAGGACGAGGTCCCTGAAAAAGATTAATACAAGAGGACGAGGTCCCTGAAACAGATTAATACAACAGGACGAGGTCCCAGAAACAGATTAATACAAGAGGACGAGGTTCGTGTAACAGATTAATATAACAGGACGAGGTCCCTGAAACAGGTTAATACAACATGACGAGGTCCCTGGAACAGATTAATACACCAGGACGAGGTCCTTGAAACAGATTAATACAAAAGGACGAGGTCCCTAAAACAGATTAATATAACAGGACGAGGTCCCTGAAACAGATTAATACACCAGGACGAGGTCCCTAAAAGAGATTAATACAAAAGGACGAAGTCCCTGAAACAGATTAATACAAGAGGACGAGGTCCCAGAAACAGATTAATATAACAGGACGAGGTCCCTGAAACAGGTTAATACAACAGGATGAGGTCCCTGTAACAGATTAATACAGCAAGACGATGTCCCTGTAACAGATTAATACAACAGGACGAGGTCCCTGAAAAAGATTAATACAACAGGACGAGGTCCCTGTAACAGATTAATACAACAGGACAAGGTCCCTTTAACAGATTAATAGAACAGGACTAGGTCCCTGAAAGAGATTAATACAACAGGATGAGGTCCCTGTAACAGATTAATACAGCAAGACGATGTCCCTGTAACAGATTAATACAACAGGACGAGGTCCCTGTAACAGATTAATGCAACAGGACGAGGTCCATGAAACAGATTAATACAACAGGACGAGGTCCCTGAAACAGAATATTGCAACAGGACGAGGTCCCTGAAACAGATTAATACAACAGGATGAGGTCCCTGTAACGGATTAATGCAACAGGACGAGGTCCCTGATACAGATTAATACAAGAGGACGTGATCCCTGAAACAGATATATACAACAGGACGAGGTCCCTGAAACAGATTAATACAACAGGACGAGATCCCTGAAACAGATTAATAGAACAGGACGAGGTACCTGAAACAGATAAATACAACAGGACAAGGTCCCTGAAACAGATTAATAGAGCAGGATGAGGACCTGTAACAGATTAATACAGCAGGACGATGTCCCTGTAACAGATTAATACAACAGGACGAGGTCCCTGAAACAGATTAATACAACAGGACGAGGACCCTGTAACAGATTAATACAACAGGATGATGTCCCTGAAACAGATTAATGCAACAGGACGAGGTCCCTGAAACGGATTAATACAAGAGGACGAGGTACCTGTAACAGATTAATGCAACAGGACGAGGTCCCTGAAACAGATTAATACAACAGGACGAGATCCCTGAAACAGATTAATAGAACAGGACGAGGTACCTGAAACAGATTAATGCAACAGGACGAGGTCCCTGAAACAGATTAATGCAACAGGACGAGGTCCCTGGAACAGATTATTGCAAGAGGACGAGGTCCCTGAAACAGATGAATACAAAAGGACGAGGTCCCTGTAACAGATTAATGTAACAGGACGAGGTCCCTGAAACAGATTAATACAACAGGACGAGGTCCCTGAAACAGAATATTGCAACAGGACGAGGTCCCTGTATCAGATTAATGCAACAGGACGAGGTCCCTGTAACAGATTAATACAACAGGACGAGGTCCCTGAAACAGAATATTGCAACAGGACGAGGTCCCTGTATCAGATTAATGCAACAGGACGAGGTCCATGAAACAGGTTAATACAACAGGACGAGGTCACTGAAACAGATTAATGCAACAGGACGAGGTCCCTGAAACAGATTAATACAACAGGACGAGGTCCCTGAAACAGAATATTGCAACAGGACGAGGTCCCTGAAACAGATTAATACAACAGGATGAGATCCCTGAAACAGATTAATACAACAGGACGAGGTCACTGAAACAGATTAATACAACAGGACGAGGTCCCTGAAACAGATTAATACAACAGGACGAGGTCCCTGAAACAGATTAATACAACAGGATGAGATCCCTGAAACAGATTAATACAACAGGACGAGGTCCCTGAAACAGATTAATGGAACAGGATGAGGTCCCTGAAACAGATTAATATTAGAGGACGAGATCCCTGAAACAGATAAATACAACAGGACGAGGTCCCTGAAACAGATTAATACAAAAGGACGAGGTCCCTGAAACAGATTAATACAACAGGATGACGTCCCTGAAACAGATTAATACAAGAGGACGAGGTCCCTGAAACAGATTAATGCAACAGGAAGAGGTCCCTGAAACTGATTAATACAACAGGACGAGGTCCCTGAAACAGATTAATGGAACAGGATGAGGTCCCTGAAACAGATTAATACAACAGGACGAGATTCCTGAAACAGATAAATACAACAGGACGAGGTCCCTGAAACAGATTAATACAACAGGACGAGGTCCCTGAAACAGATTAATGCAGCAGGATGATGTCAGTGAAACATATTAATACAACAGGACGAGGTCCCTGAAACTGATTAATACAACAGGACGAGGTCCCTGAAGCAGGTTAATACAAGAGGACGACGTCCGTGAAACAGATAAATACAACAGGACGAAGTCCCTGAAACAGATTAATAGAGCAGGACGAGGTCCCTGAAAGAGATTAATACAACAGGATGAGGTCCCTGTAACAGATTAATACAACAGGACAAGATCCCTTTAACAGATTAATAGAACAGGACTAGGTCCCTGAAAGAGATTAATACAACAGGATGATGTCCCTGAAACAGATTAATGCAACAGGACGAGGTCCCTGAAACAGATTAATACAAGAGGACGAGGTCACTGTAACAGATTAATGCAACAGGACGAGGTCCCTGAAACAGATTAATACAACAGGACGAGGTCCCTGAAACAGGTTAATACAAGAGGACGAGGTCCCTGAAACAGATTAATACAACAGGACGAGGTCCCAGAAACAGATTAATACAAGAGGACGAGGTTCGTGTAATAGATTAATATAACAGGACGAGGTCCCTGAAACAGGTTAATAGAACATGACGAGGTCCCTGGAACAGATTAATACACCAGGACGAGGTCCTTGAAACAGATTAATACAAAAGGACGAGGTCCCTAAAACAGATTAACATAACAGGACGAGGTCCCTGGAACAGATTAATACACCAGGACGAGGTCCCTAAAAGAGATTAATACAAAAGGACGAAGTCCCTGAAACAGATTAATACAAGAGGACGAGGTCCCAGAAACAGAATAATATAACAGGACGTGGTCCCTAAAACAGATTAATAGAACAGGACAAGATACCAGAAACAGATTAATTCAAGAGGATGAGGTCCCAGAAACAGGTTAATACAACAGGACGAGGTCCTTGAAATAGATTAATAGAACAGGACGATGTTTCTGAAACAGATTAATACAACAGGACGAGGTCCCTGAAACAGATTAATACAACAGGACGAGGTCCCTGAAACAGATTAATGCAACAGGATGAGGTCCCTGAAACAGATTAATACAACAGGACGAGGTCCCTGAAACAGATTAATACAACAGGACGAGGTCCCTGAAACAGATTAATGCAACAGGATGAGGTCCCTGAAACAGATTAATACAACAGGACGAGGTCCCTGAAACAGATTAATACAACAGGACGAGGTCCATGAAACAGATTAATATAACAGGACGAGGTCCCTGAAACAGGTTAATACCAGAGGACGAGGTCCCTGAAACAGATTAATACAACAGGACGAGGTCCGAGAAACAGATTAATACAACAGGACGAGGTCCGTGTAACAGATTAATATAACAGGACGAGGTCGCTGAAACAGGTTAATACAACATGACGAGGTCCCTGAAACAGATTAATACAACAGGACAAGATCCCAGAAACAGATTAATTCAAGAGGATGAGGTCCCAGAAACAGGTTAATACAACAGGACGAGGTCCTTGAAATAGATTAATACAACAGGACGAGGTCGCTTAAACCAATTAATAGAACAGGACGAGGTCCCTAAAACAGATTAATACAAGAGGATGATGTTTCTGAAACAGATTAATACAACAGGACGACGTCCCTGGAACTGATTAATACAACAGGACGAGGTCCCTGAAACAGATTAATGCAGCAGGATGATGTCAGTGAAACAGATTAATACAACAGGACGAGGTCCCTGAAACTGATTAATACAACAGGACGAGGTCCCTGAAACAGATTAATACAAAAGGACGAGGTCCCTGAAACAGATTAATACAACAGGACGAGGTCCCTCAAACATATTAATACAACAGGACCAGGTCCCTGAAACAGATTAATGCAACAGGACGAGGTTCCTGAAATAGATACTACAACAGGACGATGTCCCTGTAACAGATTAATACAACAGGAGGAGGTCCCTGAAACAGATTAATATAACAGGACGAGGTCCCTGAAACTGATTAAAACAAGAGGACGAGGTCCATGAAACAGTTTAATACAAGAGGACGAGGTCCGTGAAACAGATAAATACAACAGGACAAGGTCCCTGAAACAGATTAATACAACAGGACGAGGTCCCTGTAACAGATTAATACAACAGGATGATGTCCCTGAAACAGATTAATGCAACAGGACGAGGTCCCTGAAACAGATAAATAGAAGAGGACGAGTTCCGTGTAACAGATTAATGCAACAGGACGAGGTCCCTGAAACAGATTAATAGAACAGGACGAGGTCCCTGAAACAGATTAATACAACAGGACGAGGTCCCTGTAACAGATTAATACAACAGGATGATGTCCCTGAAACAGGTTAATGCAACAGGACGAGGTCCCTGAAACTGATTAATACAAGAGGACGAGGTCACTGTAACAGATTAATGCAACAGGACGAGGTCCCTGAAACAGATTAATACAACAGGACGAGGTCCCTGAAACAGGTTAATACAAGAGGACGAGGTCCCTGAAACAGATTAATACAACAGGACGAGGTCCCAGAAACAGATTAATACAAGAGGACGAGGTTTGTGTAATAGATTAATATAACAGGACGAGGTCCCTGAAACAGGTTAATACAACATGACGAGGTCCCTGGAACAGATTAATACACCAGGACGAGGTCCTTGAAACAGATTAATACAAAAGGACGAGGTCCCTAAAACAGATTAACATAACAGGACGAGGTCCCAGGAACAGATTAATACACCAGGACGAGGTCCCTAAAAGAGATTAATACAAAAGGACGAAGTCCCTGAAACAGATTAATACAAGAGGACGAGGTCCCAGAAACAGAATAATATAACAGGACGTGGTCCCTAAAACAGATTAATAGAACAGGACAAGATACCAGAAACAGATTAATTCAAGAGGATGAGGTCCCAGAAACAGGTTAATACAACAGGACGAGGTCCTTGAAATAGATTAATAGAACAGGACGATGTTTCTGAAACAGATTAATACAACAGGACGAGGTCCCTGAAACAGATTAATACAACAGGACGAGGTCCCTGAAACAGATTAATGCAACAGGATGAGGTCCCTGAAACAGATTAATACAAGAGGACGAAGTCCCTGAAACAGATTAATACAACAGGACGAGGTCCCTGAAACAGATTAATACAACAGGACGAGGTCCCTGAAACAGATTAATACAACAGGACGAGGTCCCTCAAACATATTAATACAACAGGACGAGGTCCCTGAAACAGGTTAATACAAGAGGACGAGGTCCGTGAAACAGATTAATACAACAGGACGAGGTCCCTCAAACATATTAATACAACAGGACCAGGTCCCTGAAACAGATTAATGCAACAGGACGAGGTTCCTGAAATAGATTACTACAACAGGACGATGTCCCTGTAACAGATTAATACAACAGGAGGAGGTCCCTGAAACAGATTAATATAACAGGACGAGGTCCCTGAAACTGATTAAAACAAGAGGACGAGGTCCCTGAAACAGTTTAATACAAGAGGACGAGGTCCGTGAAACAGATAAATACAACAGGACGAGGTCCCTGAAACTGATTAATACAAGAGGACGAGGTCCGTGAAACAGATAAATACAACAGGACGAGGTCCCTGAAACAGATTAATAGAGCAGGACTAGGTCCCTGAAAGAGATTAATACAACAGGATGAGGTCCCTGTAACAGATTAATACAGCAAGACGATGTCCCTGTAACAGATTAATACAACAGGACGAGGTCCCTGAAACAGATTAATACAACAGGACGAGGTCCCTGTAACAGATTAATACAACAGGACAAGGTCCCTGTAACAGATTAATGCAACAGGACGAGGTCCATGAAACAGATTAATACAACAGGACGAGGTCCCTGAAACAGAATATTGCAACAGGACGAGGTCCCTGTAATGGATTAATGCAACAGGACGAGGTTCCTGTAATAGATTAATGCAATAGGACGAGGTCCCTGATGCAGATTAATACAACAGGACGAGGTCCCTGAAACAGATTAATACAACAGGACGAGGTCCCTGAAACAGATTAATACAACAGGACGAGGTCCCTGATACAGATTAATACAACAGGACGAGGTCCCTGATACAGATTAATACAACAGGACGAGGTCCCTGATACAGATTAATACAACAGGACGAGATCCCTGAAACAGATAAATACAACAGGACGAGGTCCCTGAAACAGATTAATACAAAAGGACGTGGTCCCTGAAACAGATTAATACAACAGGACGAGGTCCCTGAAACAGATTAATACAACAGGACGAGGTCCCTGAAACTGATTAATACAAGAGGACGAGGGCCCTGAAACAGATTAATACAAGAGGACGAGGTCCGTGAAACAGATAAATACAACAGGACGAGGTCCCTGTAACAGATTAATACAGCAAGACGATGTCCCTGTAACAGATTAATACAACAGGACGAGGTCCCTGTAACAGATTAATGCAACAGGACGAGGTCCATGAAACAGATTAATACAACAGGACGAGGTCCCTGAAACAGAATATTGCAACAGGACGAGGTCCCTGTAATGGATTAATGCAACAGGACGAGGTTCCTGTAATAGATTAATGCAATAGGACGAGGTCCCTGATACAGATTAATACAACAGGACGAGGTCCCTGAAACAGATTAATACAACAGGACGAGGTCCCTGAAACAGATTAATACAACAGGACGAGGTCCCTGATACAGATTAATACAACAGGACGAGGTCCCTGATACAGAATAATACAACAGGACGAGGTCCCTGATACAGATTAATACAACAGGACGAGATCCCTGAAACAGATAAATACAACAGGACGAGGTCCCTGAAACAGATTAATACAAAAGGACGTGGTCCCTGAAACAGATTAATACAACAGGACGAGGTCCCTGAAACAGATTAATACAACAGGACGAGGTCCATGAAACTGATTAATACAAGAGGACGAGGGCCCTGAAACAGATTAATACAAGAGGACGAGGTCCGTGAAACAGATAAATACAACAGGACGAGGTCCCTGAAACAGATTAATAGAGCAGGATGAGGACCTGTAATAGATTAATACAACAGGACAAGGTCCCTGTAACAGATTAATAGAACAGGACAAGGTCCCTGAAAGAGATTAATACAACAGGATAAGGTCCCTGTAACAGATTAATACAGCAGGACGATGTCCCTGTTACAGATTAATACAACAGGACGATGTCCCTGAAACAGATTAATGCAAATGGACGAGGTCCCTGAAACAGATTAATGCAAATGGACGAGGTCCCTGAAACAGATTAATGCAACAGGATGAGGTCCCTGAAACAGATTAATACAAGAGGACGAAGTCCCTGAAACAGATTAATACAACAGGACGAGGTCCCTGAAACAGATTAATACAACAGGACGAGGTCCATGAAACAGATTAATATAACAGGACGAGGTCCCTGAAACAGGTTAATACCAGAGGACGAGGTCCCTGAAACAGATTAATACAACAGGACGAGGTCCGAGAAACAGATTAATACAACAGGACGAGGTCCGTGTAACAGATTAATATAACAGGACGAGGTCGCTGAAACAGGTTAATACAACATGACGAGGTCCCTGAAACAGATTAATACAACAGGACAAGATCCCAGAAACAGATTAATTCAAGAGGATGAGGTCCCAGAAACAGGTTAATACAACAGGACGAGGTCCTTGAAATAGATTAATACAACAGGACGAGGTCGCTTAAACCAATTAATAGAACAGGACGAGGTCCCTAAAACAGATTAATACAAGAGGATGATGTTTCTGAAACAGATTAATACAACAGGACGACGTCCCTGGAACTGATTAATACAACAGGACGAGGTCCCTGAAACAGATTAATGCAGCAGGATGATGTCAGTGAAACAGATTAATACAACAGGACGAGGTCCCTGAAACTGATTAATACAACAGGACGAGGTCCCTGAAACAGATTAATACAAAAGGACGAGGTCCCTGAAACAGATTAATACAACAGGACGAGGTCCCTCAAACATATTAATACAACAGGACCAGGTCCCTGAAACAGATTAATGCAACAGGACGAGGTTCCTGAAATAGATACTACAACAGGACGATGTCCCTGTAACAGATTAATACAACAGGAGGAGGTCCCTGAAACAGATTAATATAACAGGACGAGGTCCCTGAAACTGATTAAAACAAGAGGACGAGGTCCCTGAAACAGTTTAATACAAGAGGACGAGGTCCGTGAAACAGATAAATACAACAGGACAAGGTCCCTGAAACAGATTAATACAACAGGACGAGGTCCCTGTAACAGATTAATACAACAGGATGATGTCCCTGAAACAGATTAATGCAACAGGACGAGGTCCCTGAAACAGATAAATAGAAGAGGACGAGTTCCGTGTAACAGATTAATGCAACAGGACGAGGTCCCTGAAACAGATTAATAGAACAGGACGAGGTCCCTGAAACAGATTAATACAACAGGACGATGTCCCTGTAACAGATTAATACAACAGGATGATGTCCCTGAAACAGGTTAATGCAACAGGACGAGCTCCCTGAAACGGATTAATACAAGAGGACGAGGTCCCTGTAACAGATTAATGCAACAGGACGAGGTCCCTGAAACAGATTAATACAACAGGACGAGATCCCTGAAACAGATTAATAGAACAGGACGAGGTACCTGAAACAGATTAATGCAACAGGAGGAGGTCCCTGAAACAGATTAATGCAACAGGACGAGGTCCCTGTAACAGATTATTGCAAGAGGACGAGGTCCCTGAAACAGATGAATACAAAAGGACGAGGTCCCTGTAACAGATTAATGCAACAGGACGAGGTCCCTGTAACAGATTAATGCAATAGGACGAGGTCCCTGAAACAGATTAATACAACAGGACGAGGTCACTGAAACAAATTAATACAACAGGACGAGGTCCCTGAAACAGATTAATACAACAGGATGAGATCCCTGAAACAGATTAATACAACAGGACGAGGTCCCTGAAAGAGATTAATGGAACAGGATGAGGTCCCTGAAACAGATTAATACAAGAGGACGAGATCCCTGAAACAGATAAATACAACAGGACGAGGTCCCTGAAACAGATTAATACAACAGGACGAGGTCCCTGAAACAGATTAATACAAAAGGACGAGGTCCCTGAAACAGATTAATACAACAGGATGACGTCCCTGAAACAGATTAATACAAGAGGACGAGGTCCCTGAAACAGATTAATGCAACAGGAAGAGGTCCCTGAAACAGATTAATACAACAGGACGAGATCCATGAAAAAGATTAATGGAACAGGATGAGGTCCCTGAAACAGATTAATACAAGAGGACGAGATCCCTGAAACAGATAAATACAACAGGACGAGGTCCCTGAAACAGATTAATACAACAGGACGAGGTCCCTGAAACAGATTAATACAAAAGGACGAGGTCCCTGAAACAGATTAATACAACAGGATGACGTCCCTGAAACAGATTAATACAAGAGGACGAGGTCCCTGAAACAGATTAATGCAACAGGATGAGGTCCCTGAAACAGATTAATACAAGAGGACGAAGTCCCTGAAACAGATTAATACAACAGGACGAGGTCCCTGAAACAGATTAATACAACAGGACGAGGTCCATGAAACAGATTAATATAACAGGACGAGGTCCCTGAAACAGGTTAATACAAGAGGACGAGGTCCCTGAAACAGATTAATACAACAGGACGAGGTCCCTGAAACAGATTAATGCAACAGGATGAGGTCCCTGAAACAGATTAATACAAGAAGACCAAGTCCCTGAAACAGATTAATACAACAGGACGAGGTCCCTGAAACAGATTAATACAACAGGACGAGGTCCTTGGAACAGATTAATACACCAGGACGAGGTCCTTTAAACAGATTAATACAAAAGGACGAGGTCCCTGAAACAGATTAATACAAAAGGACGAGGTCCCTGAAACAGATTAATACACCAGGACGAGGTCCCTAAAAGAGATTAATACAAAAGGACGAAGTCCCTGAAACAGATTAATACAAGAGGACGAGGTCCCAGATACAGAATAATATAACAGGACGTGGTCCCTAAAACAGATTAATAGAACAGGACAAGATACCAGAAACAGATTAATTCAAGAGGATGAGGTCCCAGAAACAGGTTAATACAACAGGACGAGGTCCTTGAAATAGATTAATACAACAGGACGAGGTCCCTGAAACTGATTAATACAACAGGACGAGGTCCCTGAAGCAGGTTAATATGAGAGGACGAGGTCCGTGAAACAGATAAATACAACAGGACGAGGTCCCTGAAACAGATTAATAGAGCCGGACTAGGTCCCTGAAAGAGATTAATACAACAGGATGAGGTCCCTGTAACAGATTAATACAGCAAGACGAGGTCCCTGAAACAGATTAATACAACAGGACGAGGTCCCTGTAACAGATTAATACAACAGGATGATGTCCCTGAAACAGATTAATGCAACAGGACGAGGTCCCTGAAACAGATAAATAGAAGAGGACGAGTTCCGTGTAACAGATTAATGCAACAGGACGAGGTCCCTGAAACAGATTAATAGAACAGGACGAGGTCCCTGAAACAGATTAATACAACAGGACGAGGTCCCTGTAACAGATTAATACAACAGGATGATGTCCCTGAAACAGGTTAATGCAACAGGACGAGGTCCCTGAAACAGATTAATACAAGAGGACGAGGTCACTGTAACAGATTAATGCAACAGGACGAGGTCCCTGAAACAGATTAATACAACAGGACGAGGTCCCTGAAACAGGTTAATACAAGAGGACGAGGTCCCTGAAACAGATTAATACAACAGGACGAGGTCCCAGAAACAGATTAATACAAGAGGACGAGGTTTGTGTAATAGATTAATATAACAGGACGAGGTCCCTGAAACAGGTTAATACAACATGACGAGGTCCCTGGAACAGATTAATACACCAGGACGAGGTCCTTGAAACAGATTAATACAAAAGGACGAGGTCCCTAAAACAGATTAACATAACAGGACGAGGTCCCTGGAACAGATTAATACACCAGGACGAGGTCCCTAAAAGAGATTAATACAAAAGGACGAAGTCCCTGAAACAGATTAATACAAGAGGACGAGGTCCCAGAAACAGAATAATATAACAGGACGTGGTCCCTAAAACAGATTAATAGAACAGGACAAGATACCAGAAACAGATTAATTCAAGAGGATGAGGTCCCAGAAACAGGTTAATACAACAGGACGAGGTCCTTGAAATAGATTAATAGAACAGGACGATGTTTCTGAAACAGATTAATACAACAGGACGAGGTCCCTGAAACAGATTAATACAACAGGACGAGGTCCCTGAAACAGATTAATGCAACAGGATGAGGTCCCTGAAACAGATTAATACAAGAGGACGAAGTCCCTGAAACAGATTAATACAACAGGACGAGGTCCCTGAAACAGATTAATACAACAGGACGAGGTCCCTGAAACAGATTAATACAACAGGACGAGGTCCCTCAAACATATTAATACAACAGGACGAGGTCCCTGAAACAGGTTAATACAAGAGGACGAGGTCCGTGAAACAGATTAATACAACAGGACGAGGTCCCTCAAACATATTAATACAACAGGACCAGGTCCCTGAAACAGATTAATACAACAGGACGAGGTCACTGAAACAAATTAATACAACAGGACGAGGTCCCTGAAACAGATTAATACAACAGGATGAGATCCCTGAAACAGATTAATACAACAGGACGAGGTCCCTGAAAGAGATTAATGGAACAGGATGAGGTCCCTGAAACAGATTAATACAAGAGGACGAGATCCCTGAAACAGATAAATACAACAGGACGAGGTCCCTGAAACAGATTAATACAACAGGACGAGGTCCCTGAAACAGATTAATACAAAAGGACGAGGTCCCTGAAACAGATTAATACAACAGGATGACGTCCCTGAAACAGATTAATACAAGAGGACGAGGTCCCTGAAACAGATTAATGCAACAGGAAGAGGTCCCTGAAACAGATTAATACAACAGGACGAGATCCATGAAAAAGATTAATGGAACAGGATGAGGTCCCTGAAACAGATTAATACAAGAGGACGAGATCCCTGAAACAGATAAATACAACAGGACGAGGTCCCTGAAACAGATTAATACAACAGGACGAGGTCCCTGAAACAGATTAATACAAAAGGACGAGGTCCCTGAAACAGATTAATACAACAGGATGACGTCCCTGAAACAGATTAATACAAGAGGACGAGGTCCCTGAAACAGATTAATGCAACAGGATGAGGTCCCTGAAACAGATTAATACAAGAGGACGAAGTCCCTGAAACAGATTAATACAACAGGACGAGGTCCCTGAAACAGATTAATACAACAGGACGAGGTCCATGAAACAGATTAATATAACAGGACGAGGTCCCTGAAACAGGTTAATACAAGAGGACGAGGTCCCTGAAACAGATTAATACAACAGGACGAGGTCCCTGAAACAGATTAATGCAACAGGATGAGGTCCCTGAAACAGATTAATACAAGAAGACCAAGTCCCTGAAACAGATTAATACAACAGGACGAGGTCCCTGAAACAGATTAATACAACAGGACGAGGTCCTTGGAACAGATTAATACACCAGGACGAGGTCCTTTAAACAGATTAATACAAAAGGACGAGGTCCCTGAAACAGATTAATACAAAAGGACGAGGTCCCTGAAACAGATTAATACACCAGGACGAGGTCCCTAAAAGAGATTAATACAAAAGGACGAAGTCCCTGAAACAGATTAATACAAGAGGACGAGGTCCCAGATACAGAATAATATAACAGGACGTGGTCCCTAAAACAGATTAATAGAACAGGACAAGATACCAGAAACAGATTAATTCAAGAGGATGAGGTCCCAGAAACAGGTTAATACAACAGGACGAGGTCCTTGAAATAGATTAATACAACAGGACGAGGTCCCTGAAACTGATTAATACAACAGGACGAGGTCCCTGAAGCAGGTTAATATGAGAGGACGAGGTCCGTGAAACAGATAAATACAACAGGACGAGGTCCCTGAAACAGATTAATAGAGCCGGACTAGGTCCCTGAAAGAGATTAATACAACAGGATGAGGTCCCTGTAACAGATTAATACAGCAAGACGAGGTCCCTGAAACAGATTAATACAACAGGACGAGGTCCCTGTAACAGATTAATACAACAGGATGATGTCCCTGAAACAGATTAATGCAACAGGACGAGGTCCCTGAAACAGATAAATAGAAGAGGACGAGTTCCGTGTAACAGATTAATGCAACAGGACGAGGTCCCTGAAACAGATTAATAGAACAGGACGAGGTCCCTGAAACAGATTAATACAACAGGACGAGGTCCCTGTAACAGATTAATACAACAGGATGATGTCCCTGAAACAGGTTAATGCAACAGGACGAGGTCCCTGAAACAGATTAATACAAGAGGACGAGGTCACTGTAACAGATTAATGCAACAGGACGAGGTCCCTGAAACAGATTAATACAACAGGACGAGGTCCCTGAAACAGGTTAATACAAGAGGACGAGGTCCCTGAAACAGATTAATACAACAGGACGAGGTCCCAGAAACAGATTAATACAAGAGGACGAGGTTTGTGTAATAGATTAATATAACAGGACGAGGTCCCTGAAACAGGTTAATACAACATGACGAGGTCCCTGGAACAGATTAATACACCAGGACGAGGTCCTTGAAACAGATTAATACAAAAGGACGAGGTCCCTAAAACAGATTAACATAACAGGACGAGGTCCCTGGAACAGATTAATACACCAGGACGAGGTCCCTAAAAGAGATTAATACAAAAGGACGAAGTCCCTGAAACAGATTAATACAAGAGGACGAGGTCCCAGAAACAGAATAATATAACAGGACGTGGTCCCTAAAACAGATTAATAGAACAGGACAAGATACCAGAAACAGATTAATTCAAGAGGATGAGGTCCCAGAAACAGGTTAATACAACAGGACGAGGTCCTTGAAATAGATTAATAGAACAGGACGATGTTTCTGAAACAGATTAATACAACAGGACGAGGTCCCTGAAACAGATTAATACAACAGGACGAGGTCCCTGAAACAGATTAATGCAACAGGATGAGGTCCCTGAAACAGATTAATACAAGAGGACGAAGTCCCTGAAACAGATTAATACAACAGGACGAGGTCCCTGAAACAGATTAATACAACAGGACGAGGTCCCTGAAACAGATTAATACAACAGGACGAGGTCCCTCAAACATATTAATACAACAGGACGAGGTCCCTGAAACAGGTTAATACAAGAGGACGAGGTCCGTGAAACAGATTAATACAACAGGACGAGGTCCCTCAAACATATTAATACAACAGGACCAGGTCCCTGAAACAGATTAATGCAACAGGACGAGGTTCCTGAAATAGATTACTACAACAGGACGATGTCCCTGTAACAGATTAATACAACAGGAGGAGGTCCCTGAAACAGATTAATATAACAGGACGAGGTCCCTGAAACTGATTAAAACAAGAGGACGAGGTCCCTGAAACAGTTTAATACAAGAGGACGAGGTCCGTGAAACAGATAAATACAACAGGACGAATTCCCTGAAACTGATTAATACAAGAGGACGAGGTCCGTGAAACAGATAAATACAACAGGACGAGGTCCCTGAAACAGATTAATAGAGCAGGACTAGGTCCCTGAAAGAGATTAATACAACAGGATGAGGTCCCTGTAACAGATTAATACAGCAAGACGATGTCCCTGTAACAGATTAATACAACAGGACGAGGTCCATGAAACAGATTAATACAACAGGACGAGGTCCCTGTAACAGATTAATACAACAGGACAAGGTCCCTGTAACAGATTAATGCAACAGGACGAGGTCCATGAAACAGATTAATACAACAGGACGAGGTCCCTGAAACAGAATATTGCAACAGGACGAGGTCCCTGTAATGGATTAATTCAACAGGACGAGGTTCCTGTAATAGATTAATGCAATAGGACGAGGTCCCTGATACAGATTAATACAACAGGACGAGGTCCCTGAAACAGATTAATACAACAGGACGAGGTCCCTGAAACAGATTAATACAACAGGACGAGGTCCCTGATACAGATTAATACAACAGGACGAGGTCCCTGATACAGATTAATACAACAGGACGAGGTCCCTGATACAGATTAATACAACAGGACGAGATCCCTGAAACAGATAAATACAACAGGACGAGGTCCCTGAAACAGATTAATACAAAAGGACGTGGTCCATGAAACAGATTAATACAACAGGACGAGGTCCCTGAAACAGATTAATACAACAGGACGAGGTCCCTGAAACTGATTAATACAAGAGGACGAGGGCCCTGAAACAGATTAATACAAGAGGACGAGGTCCGTGAAACAGATAAATACAACAGGACGAGGTCCCTGTAACAGATTAATACAGCAAGACGATGTCCCTGTAACAGATTAATACAACAGGACGAGGTCCCTGTAACAGATTAATGCAACAGGACGAGGTCCATGAAACAGATTAATACAACAGGACGAGGTCCCTGAAACAGAATATTGCAACAGGACGAGGTCCCTGTAATGGATTAATGCAACAGGACGAGGTTCCTGTAATAGATTAATGCAATAGGACGAGGTCCCTGATACAGATTAATACAACAGGACGAGGTCCCTGAAACAGATTAATACAACAGGACGAGGTCCCTGAAACAGATTAATACAACAGGACGAGGTCCCTGATACAGATTAATACAACAGGACGAGGTCCCTGATACAGATTAATACAACAGGACGAGGTCCCTGATACAGATTAATACAACAGGACGAGATCCCTGAAACAGATAAATACAACAGGACGAGGTCCCTGAAACAGATTAATACAAAAGGACGTGGTCCCTGAAACAGATTAATACAACAGGACGAGGTCCCTGAAACAGATTAATACAACAGGACGAGGTCCCTGAAACTGATTAATACAAGAGGACGAGGGCCCTGAAACAGATTAATACAAGAGGACGAGGTCCGTGAAACAGATAAATACAACAGGACGAGGTCCCTGAAACAGATTAATAGAGCAGGATGAGGACCTGTAACAGATTAATACAACAGGACAAGGTCCCTGTAACAGATTAATAGAACAGGACAAGGTCCATGAAAGAGATTAATACAACAGGATAAGGTCCCTGTAACAGATTAATACAGCAGGACGATGTCCCTGTTACAGATTAATACAACAGGACGATGTCCCTGAAACAGATTAATGCAAATGGACGAGGTCCCTGAAACAGATTAATGCAAATGGACGAGGTCCCTGAAACAGATTAATGCAACAGGATGAGGTCCCTGAAACAGATTAATACAAGAGGACGAAGTCCCTGAAACAGATTAATACAACAGGACGAGGTCCCTGAAACAGATTAATACAACAGGACGAGGTCCATGAAACAGATTAATATAACAGGACGAGGTCCCTGAAACAGGTTAATACCAGAGGACGAGGTCCCTGAAACAGATTAATACAACAGGACGAGGTCCGAGAAACAGATTAATACAACAGGACGAGGTCCGTGTAACAGATTAATATAACAGGACGAGGTCGCTGAAACAGGTTAATACAACATGACGAGGTCCCTGAAACAGATTAATACAACAGGACAAGATCCCAGAAACAGATTAATTCAAGAGGATGAGGTCCCAGAAACAGGTTAATACAACAGGACGAGGTCCTTGAAATAGATTAATACAACAGGACGAGGTCGCTTAAACCAATTAATAGAACAGGACGAGGTCCCTAAAACAGATTAATACAAGAGGATGATGTTTCTGAAACAGATTAATACAACAGGACGACGTCCCTGGAACTGATTAATACAACAGGACGAGGTCCCTGAAACAGATTAATGCAGCAGGATGATGTCAGTGAAACAGATTAATACAACAGGACGAGGTCCCTGAAACTGATTAATACAACAGGACGAGGTCCCTGAAACAGATTAATACAAAAGGACGAGGTCCCTGAAACAGATTAATACAACAGGACGAGGTCCCTCAAACATATTAATACAACAGGACCAGGTCCCTGAAACAGATTAATGCAACAGGACGAGGTTCCTGAAATAGATACTACAACAGGACGATGTCCCTGTAACAGATTAATACAACAGGAGGAGGTCCCTGAAACAGATTAATATAACAGGACGAGGTCCCTGAAACTGATTAAAACAAGAGGACGAGGTCCCTGAAACAGTTTAATACAAGAGGACGAGGTCCGTGAAACAGATAAATACAACAGGACAAGGTCCCTGAAACAGATTAATACAACAGGACGAGGTCCCTGTAACAGATTAATACAACAGGATGATGTCCCTGAAACAGATTAATGCAACAGGACGAGGTCCCTGAAACAGATAAATAGAAGAGGACGAGTTCCGTGTAACAGATTAATGCAACAGGACGAGGTCCCTGAAACAGATTAATAGAACAGGACGAGGTCCCTGAAACAGATTAATACAACAGGATGATGTCCCTGAAACAGGTTAATGCAACAGGACGAGCTCCCTGAAACGGATTAATACAAGAGGACGAGGTCCCTGTAACAGATTAATGCAACAGGACGAGGTCCCTGAAACAGATTAATACAACAGGACGAGATCCCTGAAACAGATTAATAGAACAGGACGAGGTACCTGAAACAGATTAATGCAACAGGAGGAGGTCCCTGAAACAGATTAATGCAACAGGACGAGGTCCCTGTAACAGATTATTGCAAGAGGACGAGGTCCCTGAAACAGATGAATACAAAAGGACGAGGTCCCTGTAACAGATTAATGCAACAGGACGAGGTCCCTGTAACAGATTAATGCAATAGGACGAGGTCCCTGAAACAGATTAATACAACAGGACGAGGTCACTGAAACAAATTAATACAACAGGACGAGGTCCCTGAAACAGATTAATACAACAGGATGAGATCCCTGAAACAGATTAATACAACAGGACGAGGTCCCTGAAAGAGATTAATGGAACAGGATGAGGTCCCTGAAACAGATTAATACAAGAGGACGAGATCCCTGAAACAGATAAATACAACAGGACGAGGTCCCTGAAACAGATTAATACAACAGGACGAGGTCCCTGAAACAGATTAATACAAAAGGACGAGGTCCCTGAAACAGATTAATACAACAGGATGACGTCCCTGAAACAGATTAATACAAGAGGACGAGGTCCCTGAAACAGATTAATGCAACAGGAAGAGGTCCCTGAAACAGATTAATACAACAGGACGAGATCCATGAAAAAGATTAATGGAACAGGATGAGGTCCCTGAAACAGATTAATACAAGAGGACGAGATCCCTGAAACAGATAAATACAACAGGACGAGGTCCCTGAAACAGATTAATACAACAGGACGAGGTCCCTGAAACAGATTAATACAAAAGGACGAGGTCCCTGAAACAGATTAATACAACAGGATGACGTCCCTGAAACAGATTAATACAAGAGGACGAGGTCCCTGAAACAGATTAATGCAACAGGATGAGGTCCCTGAAACAGATTAATACAAGAGGACGAAGTCCCTGAAACAGATTAATACAACAGGACGAGGTCCCTGAAACAGATTAATACAACAGGACGAGGTCCATGAAACAGATTAATATAACAGGACGAGGTCCCTGAAACAGGTTAATACAAGAGGACGAGGTCCCTGAAACAGATTAATACAACAGGACGAGGTCCCTGAAACAGATTAATGCAACAGGATGAGGTCCCTGAAACAGATTAATACAAGAAGACCAAGTCCCTGAAACAGATTAATACAACAGGACGAGGTCCCTGAAACAGATTAATACAACAGGACGAGGTCCTTGGAACAGATTAATACACCAGGACGAGGTCCTTTAAACAGATTAATACAAAAGGACGAGGTCCCTAAAGCAGATTAATATAACAGGACGAGGTCCCTGAAACAGATTAATACACCAGGACGAGGTCCCTAAAAGAGATTAGTACAAAAGGACGAAGTCCCTGAAACAGATTAATACAAGAGGACGAGGTCCCAGATACAGAATAATATAACAGGACGTGGTCCCTAAAACAGATTAATAGAACAGGACAAGATACCAGAAACAGATTAATTCAAGAGGATGAGGTCCCAGAAACAGGTTAATACAACAGGACGAGGTCCTTGAAATAGATTAATACAACAGGACGAGGTCCCTGAAACTGATTAATACAACAGGACGAGGTCCCTGAAGCAGGTTAATATGAGAGGACGAGGTCCGTGAAACAGATAAATACAACAGGACGAGGTCCCTGAAACAGATTAATAGAGCCGGACTAGGTCCCTGAAAGAGATTAATACAACAGGATGAGGTCCCTGTAACAGATTAATACAGCAAGACGATGTCCCTGTAACAGATTAATACAACAGGACGAGGTCCCTGAAACAGATTAATACAACAGGACGAGGTCCCTGTAAAAGATTAATACAACAGGACAAGGTCCCTTTAACAGATTAATAGAACAGGACTAGGTCCCTGAAAGAGATTAATACAACAGGATGATGTCCCTGAAACAGATTAATGCAACAGGACGAGGTCCCTGAAACAGATTAATGCAAGAGGACGAGGTCACTGTAACAGATTAATGCAACAGGACGAGGTCCCTGAAACAGATTAATACAACAGGACGAGGTCCCTGAAACATATTAATACAACAGGACGAGGTCCCTGAAAGAGATTAATACAAAAGGACGAGGTCCCTGAAACAGATTAATACAACAGGACGACGTCCCTGAAACAGATTAATGCAACAGGACGAGGTCCATGAAACAGATTAATACAACAGGACGAGGTCCCTGAAACAGATTAATGCAACAGGACGAGGTCCATGAAACAGATTAATACAACAGGACGAGGTCACTGAAACAGATTAATGCAACAGGACGAGGTCCCTGAAACAGATTAATACAACAGGACGAGGTCCCTGAAACAGATTAATGCAACAGGACGAGGTCCCTGAAACAGATTAATGCAACAGGACGAGGTCCCTGAAACAGATTAATACAACAGGACGAGGTCCCTGAAACAGATTAATACAACAGGACGAGGTTACTGAAACAGATTAATGCAACAGGACGAGGTCCCTGAAACAGATTAATACAACAGAACGAGGTCCCTGAAACAGATTAATACAACAGGATGAGATCCCTGAAACAGATTAATACAACAGGACGAGGTCCCTGAAACAGATTAATGCAACAGGACGAGGTCCCTGGAACAGATTATTGCAAGAGGACGAGGTCCCTGAAACAGATGAATACAAAAGGACGAGGTCCCTGTAACAGATTAATGCAACAGGACGAGGTCCCTGAAACAGATTAATGCAACAGGACGAGGTCCATGAAACAGATTAATACAACAGGACGAGGTCACTGAAACAGATTAATGCAACAGGACGAGGTCCCTGAAACAGATTAATACAACAGGACGAGGTCCCTGAAACAGAATATTGCAACAGGACGAGGTCCCTGTATCAGATTAATGCAACAGGACGAGGTCCCTGTAACAGATTAATGCAATAGGACGAGGTCCCTGAAACAGATTAATACAACAGGACGAGGTCCCTGAAACAGATTAATACAACAGGATGAGATCCCTGAAACAGATTAATACAACAGGACGAGGTCCCTGAAACAGATTAATGGAACAGGATGAGGTCCCTGAAACAGATTAATATTAGAGGACGAGATCCCTGAAACAGATTAATGGAACAGGATGAGGTCCCTGAAACAGATTAATACAAGAGGACGAGATCCCTGAAACAGATAAATACAACAGGACGAGGTCCCTGAAACAGATTAATACAACAGGACAAGGTCCCTGAAACAGATTAATGCAGCAGGATGATGTCAGTGAAACATATTAATACAACAGGACGAGGTCCCTGAAACTGATTAATACAACAGGACGAGGTCCCTGAAGCAGATTAATACAAAAGGACGAGGTCCCTGAAACAGATTAATACAACAGGATGACGTCCCTGAAACAGATTAATACAAGAGGACGAGGTCCCTGAAACGGATTAATGCAACAGGAAGAGGTCCCTGAAACTGATTAATACAACAGGACGAGGTCCCTGAAACAGATTAATGGAACAGGATGAGGTCCCTGAAACAGATTAATACAAGAGGACGAGATCCCTGAAACAGATAAATACAACAGGACGAGGTCCCTGAAACAGATTAATACAACAGGACAAGGTCCCTGAAACAGATTAATGCAGCAGGATGATGTCAGTGAAACATATTAATACAACAGGACGAGGTCCCTGAAACTGATTAATACAACAGGACGAGGTCCCTGAAGCAGGTTAATACAAGAGGACGAGGTCCGTGAAACAGATAAATACAACAGGACGAGGTCCCTGAAACAGATTAATAGAGCAGGACTAGGTCCCTGAAAGAGATTAATACAACAGGACGAGGTCCCTGAAACTGATTAAAACAAGAGGACGAGGTCCCTGAAACAGTTTAATACAAGAGGACGAGGTCCGTGAAACAGATAAATACAACAGGACAAGGTCCCTGAAACAGATTAATAGAGCAGGATGATGACCTGTAACAGATTAATACAGCAGGACGATGTCCCTGTAACAGATTAATACAACAGGACGAGGTCCCTGAAACAGATTAATACAACAGGACGAGGTCCCTGTAACAGATTAATACAACAGGATGATGTCCCTGAAACAGATTAATGCAGCAGGACGAGGTCCCTGAAACAGATAAATAGAAGAGGACGAGTTCCGTGTAACAGATTAATGCAACAGGACGAGGTCCCTGTATCAGATTAATACAACAGGATGATGTCCCTGAAACAGGTTAATGCAACAGGACGAGGTCCCTGAAACGGATTAATACAAGAGGACGAGGTCCCTGTAACAGATTAATGCAACAGGACGAGGTCCCTGAAACAGATTAATACAACAGGACGAGATCCCTGAAACAGATTAATAGAACAGGACGAGGTACCTGAAACAGATTAATGCAACAGGACGAGGTCCCTGAAACAGATTAATGCAACAGGACGAGGTCCCTGTAACAGATTATTGCAAGAGGACGAGGTCCCTGAAACAGATGAATACAACAGGACGAGGTCCTTGAAACAGATTAATGCAACAGGACGAGGTCCCTGAAACAGATTAATACAACACGACGAGGTCCCTGAAACAGAATATTGGAACAGGACGAGGTCCCTGTATCAGATTAATGCAACAGGACGAGGTCCCTGTAACAGATTAATGCAATAGGACGAGGTCCCTGTAACAGATTAATACAACAGGATGATGTCCCTGAAACAGATTAATGCAACAGGACGAGGTCCCTGAAACAGATAAATAGAAGAGGACGAGTTCCGTGTAACAGATTAATGCAACAGGACGAGGTCCCTGAAACAGATTAATAGAACAGGACGAGGTCCCTGAAACAGATTAATACAACAGGACGATGTCCCTGTAACAGATTAATACAACAGGATGATGTCCCTGAAACAGGTTAATGCAACAGGACGAGCTCCCTGAAACGGATTAATACAAGAGGACGAGGTCCCTGTAACAGATTAATGCAACAGGACGAGGTCCCTGAAACAGATTAATACAACAGGACGAGATCCCTGAAACAGATTAATAGAACAGGACGAGGTACCTGAAACAGATTAATGCAACAGGAGGAGGTCCCTGAAACAGATTAATGCAACAGGACGAGGTCCCTGTAACAGATTATTGCAAGAGGACGAGGTCCCTGAAACAGATGAATACAAAAGGACGAGGTCCCTGTAACAGATTAATGCAACAGGACGAGGTCCCTGTAACAGATTAATGCAATAGGACGAGGTCCCTGAAACAGATTAATACAACAGGACGAGGTCACTGAAACAAATTAATACAACAGGACGAGGTCCCTGAAACAGATTAATACAACAGGATGAGATCCCTGAAACAGATTAATACAACAGGACGAGGTCCCTGAAAGAGATTAATGGAACAGGATGAGGTCCCTGAAACAGATTAATACAAGAGGACGAGATCCCTGAAACAGATAAATACAACAGGACGAGGTCCCTGAAACAGATTAATACAACAGGACGAGGTCCCTGAAACAGATTAATACAAAAGGACGAGGTCCCTGAAACAGATTAATACAACAGGATGACGTCCCTGAAACAGATTAATACAAGAGGACGAGGTCCCTGAAACAGATTAATGCAACAGGAAGAGGTCCCTGAAACAGATTAATACAACAGGACGAGATCCATGAAAAAGATTAATGGAACAGGATGAGGTCCCTGAAACAGATTAATACAAGAGGACGAGATCCCTGAAACAGATAAATACAACAGGACGAGGTCCCTGAAACAGATTAATACAACAGGACGAGGTCCCTGAAACAGATTAATACAAAAGGACGAGGTCCCTGAAACAGATTAATACAACAGGATGACGTCCCTGAAACAGATTAATACAAGAGGACGAGGTCCCTGAAACAGATTAATGCAACAGGATGAGGTCCCTGAAACAGATTAATACAAGAGGACGAAGTCCCTGAAACAGATTAATACAACAGGACGAGGTCCCTGAAACAGATTAATACAACAGGACGAGGTCCATGAAACAGATTAATATAACAGGACGAGGTCCCTGAAACAGGTTAATACAAGAGGACGAGGTCCCTGAAACAGATTAATACAACAGGACGAGGTCCCTGAAACAGATTAATGCAACAGGATGAGGTCCCTGAAACAGATTAATACAAGAAGACCAAGTCCCTGAAACAGATTAATACAACAGGACGAGGTCCCTGAAACAGATTAATACAACAGGACGAGGTCCTTGGAACAGATTAATACACCAGGACGAGGTCCTTTAAACAGATTAATACAAAAGGACGAGGTCCCTAAAGCAGATTAATATAACAGGACGAGGTCCCTGAAACAGATTAATACACCAGGACGAGGTCCCTAAAAGAGATTAGTACAAAAGGACGAAGTCCCTGAAACAGATTAATACAAGAGGACGAGGTCCCAGATACAGAATAATATAACAGGACGTGGTCCCTAAAACAGATTAATAGAACAGGACAAGATACCAGAAACAGATTAATTCAAGAGGATGAGGTCCCAGAAACAGGTTAATACAACAGGACGAGGTCCTTGAAATAGATTAATACAACAGGACGAGGTCCCTGAAACTGATTAATACAACAGGACGAGGTCCCTGAAGCAGGTTAATATGAGAGGACGAGGTCCGTGAAACAGATAAATACAACAGGACGAGGTCCCTGAAACAGATTAATAGAGCCGGACTAGGTCCCTGAAAGAGATTAATACAACAGGATGAGGTCCCTGTAACAGATTAATACAGCAAGACGATGTCCCTGTAACAGATTAATACAACAGGACGAGGTCCCTGAAACAGATTAATACAACAGGACGAGGTCCCTGTAAAAGATTAATACAACAGGACAAGGTCCCTTTAACAGATTAATAGAACAGGACTAGGTCCCTGAAAGAGATTAATACAACAGGATGATGTCCCTGAAACAGATTAATGCAACAGGACGAGGTCCCTGAAACAGATTAATGCAAGAGGACGAGGTCACTGTAACAGATTAATGCAACAGGACGAGGTCCCTGAAACAGATTAATACAACAGGACGAGGTCCCTGAAACATATTAATACAACAGGACGAGGTCCCTGAAAGAGATTAATACAAAAGGACGAGGTCCCTGAAACAGATTAATACAACAGGACGACGTCCCTGAAACAGATTAATGCAACAGGACGAGGTCCATGAAACAGATTAATACAACAGGACGAGGTCCCTGAAACAGATTAATGCAACAGGACGAGGTCCATGAAACAGATTAATACAACAGGACGAGGTCACTGAAACAGATTAATGCAACAGGACGAGGTCCCTGAAACAGATTAATACAACAGGACGAGGTCCCTGAAACAGATTAATGCAACAGGACGAGGTCCCTGAAACAGATTAATGCAACAGGACGAGGTCCCTGAAACAGATTAATACAACAGGACGAGGTCCCTGAAACAGATTAATACAACAGGACGAGGTTACTGAAACAGATTAATGCAACAGGACGAGGTCCCTGAAACAGATTAATACAACAGAACGAGGTCCCTGAAACAGATTAATACAACAGGATGAGATCCCTGAAACAGATTAATACAACAGGACGAGGTCCCTGAAACAGATTAATGCAACAGGACGAGGTCCCTGGAACAGATTATTGCAAGAGGACGAGGTCCCTGAAACAGATGAATACAAAAGGACGAGGTCCCTGTAACAGATTAATGCAACAGGACGAGGTCCCTGAAACAGATTAATGCAACAGGACGAGGTCCATGAAACAGATTAATACAACAGGACGAGGTCCCTGAAACAGAATATTGCAACAGGACGAGGTCCCTGTATCAGATTAATGCAACAGGACGAGGTCCCTGTAACAGATTAATGCAATAGGACGAGGTCCCTGAAACAGATTAATACAACAGGACGAGGTCCCTGAAACAGATTAATACAACAGGATGAGATCCCTGAAACAGATTAATACAACAGGACGAGGTCCCTGAAACAGATTAATGGAACAGGATGAGGTCCCTGAAACAGATTAATATTAGAGGACGAGATCCCTGAAACAGATTAATGGAACAGGATGAGGTCCCTGAAACAGATTAATACAAGAGGACGAGATCCCTGAAACAGATAAATACAACAGGACGAGGTCCCTGAAACAGATTAATACAACAGGACAAGGTCCCTGAAACAGATTAATGCAGCAGGATGATGTCAGTGAAACATATTAATACAACAGGACGAGGTCCCTGAAACTGATTAATACAACAGGACGAGGTCCCTGAAGCAGATTAATACAAAAGGACGAGGTCCCTGAAACAGATTAATACAACAGGATGACGTCCCTGAAACAGATTAATACAAGAGGACGAGGTCCCTGAAACGGATTAATGCAACAGGAAGAGGTCCCTGAAACTGATTAATACAACAGGACGAGGTCCCTGAAACAGATTAATGGAACAGGATGAGGTCCCTGAAACAGATTAATACAAGAGGACGAGATCCCTGAAACAGATAAATACAACAGGACGAGGTCCCTGAAACAGATTAATACAACAGGACAAGGTCCCTGAAACAGATTAATGCAGCAGGATGATGTCAGTGAAACATATTAATACAACAGGACGAGGTCCCTGAAACTGATTAATACAACAGGACGAGGTCCCTGAAGCAGGTTAATACAAGAGGACGAGGTCCGTGAAACAGATAAATACAACAGGACGAGGTCCCTGAAACAGATTAATAGAGCAGGACTAGGTCCCTGAAAGAGATTAATACAACAGGACGAGGTCCCTGAAACTGATTAAAACAAGAGGACGAGGTCCCTGAAACAGTTTAATACAAGAGGACGAGGTCCGTGAAACAGATAAATACAACAGGACAAGGTCCCTGAAACAGATTAATAGAGCAGGATGATGACCTGTAACAGATTAATACAGCAGGACGATGTCCCTGTAACAGATTAATACAACAGGACGAGGTCCCTGAAACAGATTAATACAACAGGACGAGGTCCCTGTAACAGATTAATACAACAGGATGATGTCCCTGAAACAGATTAATGCAGCAGGACGAGGTCCCTGAAACAGATAAATAGAAGAGGACGAGTTCCGTGTAACAGATTAATGCAACAGGACGAGGTCCCTGTATCAGATTAATACAACAGGAT
The DNA here is from genome assembly GCF_036971445.1 of Narcine bancroftii. Taxonomy (NCBI): domain Eukaryota; kingdom Metazoa; phylum Chordata; class Chondrichthyes; order Torpediniformes; family Narcinidae; genus Narcine; species Narcine bancroftii. Next base: position 7,401,142 of record NC_091470.1, on the reverse strand, counting down.
GATGTCCCTGAAACAGGTTAATGCAACAGGACGAGGTCCCTGAAACGGATTAATACAAGAGGACGAGGTCCCTGTAACAGATTAATGCAACAGGACGAGGTCCCTGAAACAGATTAATACAACAGGACGAGATCCCTGAAACAGATTAATAGAACAGGACGAGGTACCTGAAACAGATTAATGCAACAGGACGAGGTCCCTGAAACAGATTAATGCAACAGGACGAGGTCCCTGTAACAGATTATTGCAAGAGGACGAGGTCCCTGAAACAGATGAATACAACAGGACGAGGTCCTTGAAACAGATTAATGCAACAGGACGAGGTCCCTGAAACAGATTAATACAACACGACGAGGTCCCTGAAACAGAATATTGGAACAGGACGAGGTCCCTGTATCAGATTAATGCAACAGGACGAGGTCCCTGTAACAGATTAATGCAATAGGACGAGGTCCCTGAAACAGATTAATACAACAGGACGAGGTCACTTAAACAGATTAATACAACAGGACGAGGTCCCTGAAACAGATTAATACAACAGGATGAGATCCCTGAAACAGATTAATACAACAGGACGAGGTCCCTGAAACAGATTAATGGAACAGGATGAGGTCCCTGAAACTGATTAATACAAGAGGACGAGATCCCTGAAACAGATAAATACAACAGGACGAGGTCCCTGAAACAGATTAATACAACAGGACGAGGTCCCTGAAACAGATTAATACAAAAGGACGAGGTCCCTGAAACAGATTAATACAACAGGATGACGTCCCTGAAACAGATTAATACAAGAGGACGAGGTCCCTGAAACAGATTAATGCAACAGGAAGAGGTCCCTGAAACAGATTAATACAACAGGACGAGGTCCCTGAAACAGATTAATGGAACAGGATGAGGTCCCTGAAACAGATTAATACAAGAGGACGAGATCCCTGAAACAGATAAATACAACAGGACGAGGTCCCTGAAACAGATTAATACAACAGGACGAGGTCCCTGAAACAGATTAATACAAAAGGACGAGGTCCCTGAAACAGATTAATACAACAGGATGACGTCCCTGAAACAGATTAATACAAGAGGACGAGGTCCCTGAAACAGATTAATGCAACAGGATGAGGTCCCTGAAACAGATTAATACAAGAGGACGAAGTCCCTGAAACAGATTAATACAACAGGACGAAGTCCCTGAAACAGATTAATACACCAGGACGAGGTCCCTAAAAGAGATTAATACAAAAGGACGAAGTCCCTGAAACAGATTAATACAAGAGGACGAGGTCCCAGAAACAGAATAATATAACAGGACGTGGTCCCTAAAACAGATTAATAGAACAGGACAAGATACCAGAAACAGATTAATTCAAGAGGATGAGGTCCCAGAAACAGGTTAATACAACAGGACGAGGTCCTTGAAATAGATTAATACAACAGGACGATGTTTCTGAAACAGATTAATACAACAGGACGACGTCCCTGAAACAGATTAATACAAGAGGACGATGTTTCTGAAACAGATTAATACAACAGGACGACGTCCCTGAAACAGATTAATACAGCAGGACGAGGTCCCTGAAACAGATTAATGCAGCAGGATGATGTGAGTGAAACAGATTAATACAACAGGACGAGGTCCCTGAAACTGATTAATACAACAGGACGAGGTCCCTGAAGCAGGTTAATACAAGACGACGAGGTCCGTGAAACAGATAAATACAACAGGACGAGGTCCCTGAAACAGATTAATAGAGCAGGACTAGGTCCCTGAAAGAGATTAATACAACAGGATGAGGTCCCTGTAACAGATTAATACAGCAGGACGATGTCCCTGTAACAGATTAATACAACAGGACGAGGTCCCTGAAACAGATTAATACAACAGGACGAGGTCCCTGTAACAGATTAATACAACAGGACAAGGTCCCTTTAACAGATTAATAGAACAGGACTAGGTCCCTGAAAGAGATTAATACAACAGGATGATGTCCCTGAAACAGATTAATGCAACAGGACGAGGTCCCTGAAACAGATTAATACAAGAGGACGAGGTCCCTGAAACAGATTAATACAACAGGACGAGGTCCCTGAAACAGATTAATACAACAGGACGAGGTCCCTGAAAGAGATTAATACAAAAGGACGAGGTCCCTGAAACAGATTAATACAACAGGACGAGGTCCCTGAAACAGATTAATACAACAGGACGAGGTCCCTGAAACTGATTAATACAAGAGGACGAGGTCCATGAAACAGATTAATATAACAGGACGAGGTCCCTGAAACAGGTTAATACAAGAGGACGAGGTCCCTGAAACAGATTAATGCAAATGGACGAGGTCCCTGAAACAGATTAATACAACAGGACGAGGTCCCTGAAACAGATTAATACAACAGGACGAGGTCCATGAAACAGATTAATATAAAAGGACGAGGTCCCTGAAACAGGTTAATACAAGAGGACGAGGTCCCTGAAACAGATTAATACAACAGGACGAGGTCCGAGAAACAGATTAACACAACAGGACGAGGTCCGTGTAACAGATTAATATAACAGGACGAGGTCCCTGAAACAGGTTAATACAACATGACGAGGTCCCTGAAACAGATTAATACAAGGGGACGAGGTCCCTGAAACAGATTAATACAACAGGACGAGGTCCATTAAACAGATTAATAGAACAGGACGATGTCCCTGAAACAGATTAATGCAATAGGACGAGATCCCTGAAACAGATAAATACAACAGGACGAGGTCCCTGAAACAGATTAATACAACAGGACGAGGTCCCTGAAACAGATTAATACAAAAGGACGAGGTCCCTGAAACAGATTAATACAACAGGATGACGTCCCTGAAACAGATTAATACAAGAGGACGAGGTCCCTGAAACAGATTAATACAAGAGGAAGAAGTCCCTTAAACAGATTAATACAACAGGACGAAGTCCCTGAAACAGATTAATACACCAGGACGAGGTCCCAGAAACAGAATAATATAACAGGACGTGGTCCCTAAAACAGATTAATAGAACAGGACAAGATACCAGAAACAGATTAATTCAAGAGGATGAGGTCCCAGAAACAGGTTAATACAACAGGACGACGTCCCTGAAACTGATTAATACAAGAGGACGATGTTTCTGAAACAGATTAATACAACAGGACGACGTCCCTGAAACAGATTAATGCAGCAGGATGATGTCAGTGAAACAGATTAATACAACAGGACGAGGTCCCTGAAACTGATTAATACAACAGGACGAGGTCCCTGAAACAGATTAATAGAGTAGGACTAGGTCCCTGAAAGAGATTAATACAACAGGATGAGGTCCCTGTAACAGATTAATACAGCAGGACGATGTCCCTGTAACAGATTAATACAACAGGACGAGGTCCCTGAAACAGATTAATACAACAGGACGAGGTCCCTGTAACAGATTAATACAACAGGACAAGGTCCCTTTAACAGATTAATAGAACAGGACTAGGTCCCTGAAAGAGATTAATACAACAGGATGATGTCCCTGAAACAGATTAATGCAACAGGACGAGGTCCCTGAAACAGATTAATACAAGAGGACGAGGTCCCTGAAAGAGATTAATACAAAAGGACGAGGTCCCTGAAACAGATTAATACAACAGGACGAGGTCCCTGAAACAGATTAATACAACAGGACGAGGTCCCTGAAACTGATTAATACAAGAGGACGAGGTCCCTGAAACAGATTAATACAACAGGACGAGGTCACTGTAACAGATTAATACAACAGGATGATGTCCCTGAAACAGATTAATGCAACAGGACGAGGTCCCTGAAACAGATTAATACAAGAGGACGAGGTCACTGTAACAGATTAATACAACAGGACGAGGTCCCTGAAACAGATTAATACAAGAGGACGAGGTTCGTGTAACAGATTAATATAACAGGACGAGGTCCCTGAAACAGGTTAATACAACATGACGAGGTCCCTGGAACAGATTAATACACCAGGACGAGGTCCTTGAAACAGATTAATACAAAAGGACGAGGTCCCTAAAACAGATTAATATAACAGGACGAGGTCCCTAAAAGAGATTAATACAAAAGGACGAAGTTCCTGAAACAGATTAATACAAGAGGACGAGGTCCCAGAAACAGAATAATATAACAGGACGTGGTCCCTAAAACAGATTAATAGAACAGGACAAGATACCAGAAACAGATTAATTCAAGAGTATGAGGTCCCAGAAACAGGTTAATACAACAGGACGAGGTCCTTGAAATAGATTAATACAACAGGACGATGTTTCTGAAACAGATTAATACAACAGGACGACGTCCCTGAAACAGATTAATACAAGAGGACGAGGTCCCTGAAACTGATTAATACAACAGGACGAGGTCCCTGAAACAGATTAATAGAGCAGGACTAGGTCCCTGAAAGAGATTAATACAACAGGACGAGGTCCCTGAAACAGATTAATACAACGGGACGAGGTCCCTGTAACAGATTTATACAAGAGGACGAGGTCCCTGAAACAGATTAATACAAGAGGACGAGGTTCCTGAAACAGATTAATACAACAGGATGAGGTCCTTGAAACAGATTAATAACACAGGACGAGCTCTCTGAAACAGATTAATGCAACAGGACGAGGTCCCTGAAACAGATTAATACAAGAGGACGAGATCCCTGAAACAGATAAATACAACAGGACGAGGTCCCTGAAACAGATTAATACAAAAGGACGAGGTCCCTGAAACAGATTAATACAACAGGACGAGGTCCCTGAAACAGATTTATACAACAGGACGAGGTCCCTGAAACTGATTAATACAAGAGGACAAGGGCCCTGAAACAGATTAATAGAAGAGGACGAGGTCCGTGAAACAGATAAATACAACAGGACGAGGTCCCTGAAACAGATTAATAGAGCAGGATGAGGACCTGTAACAGATTAATACAACAGGACAAGGTCCCTGTAACAGATTAATGCAACAGGACGAGGTCCCTGAAACAGATTAATGCAACAGGACGAGGTCCCTGTAACAGATTATTGCAAGAGGACGAGGTCCCTGAAACAGATGAATACAAAAGGACGAGGTCCCTGTAACAGATTAATGCAACAGGACGAGGTCCTTGAAACAGATTAATGCAACAGGACGAGGTCCATGAAACAGATTAATACAACAGGACGAGGTCACTGAAACAGATTAATGCAACAGGACGAGGTCCCTGAAACAGATTAATACAACACGACGAGGTCCCTGAAACAGAATATTGCAACAGGACGAGGTCCCTGTATCAGATTAATGCAACAGGACGAGGTCCTTGTAACTGATTAATGCAATAGGACGAGGTCCCTGAAACAGATTAATACAACAGGACGAGGTCACTTAAACAGATTAATACAACAGGACGAGGTCCCTGAAACAGATTAATACAAAAGGACGAGGTCCCTGAAACAGATTATTACAACAGGATGACGTCCCTGAAACAGATTAATACAAGAGGACGAGGTCCCTGAAACAGATTAATGCAACAGGAAGAGGTCCCTGAAACAGATTAATACAACAGGACGAGGTCCCTGAAACAGATTAATGGAACAGGATGAGGTCCCTGAAACAGATTAATACAAGAGGACGAGATCCCTGAAACAGATAAATACAAGAGGACGAGGTCCCTGAAACAGATTAATACAACAGGACGAGGTCCCTGAAACAGATTAATGCAGCAGGATGATGTCAGTGAAACAGATTAATACAACAGGACGAGGTCCCTGAAACTGATTAATACAACAGGACGAGGTCCCTGAAGCAGGTTAATAGAAGAGGACGAGGTCCGTGAAACAGATAAATACAACAGGACGAGGTCCCTGAAACAGATTAATAGAGCAGGACTAGGTCCCTGAAAGAGATTAATACAACAGGATGAGGTCCCTGTAACAGATTAATACAACAGGACAAGGTCCCTTTAACAGATTAATAGAACAGGACTAGGTCCCTGAAAGAGATTAATACAACAGGATGACGTCCCTGAAACAGATTAATGCAACAGGACGAGGTCCCTGAAACAGATTAATACAAGAGGACGAGGTCATTGTAACAGATTAATGCAACAGGACGAGGTCCCAGAAACAGATTAATACAAGAGGACGAGGTTCGTGTAACAGATTAATATAACAGGACGAGGTCCCTGAAACAGGTTAATACAACATGACGAGGTCCCTGGAACAGATTAATACACCAGGACGAGGTCCTTGAAACAGATTAATACAAAAGGACGAGGTCCCTAAAACAGATTAATATAACAGGACGAGGTCCCTGAAACAGATTAATACACCAGGACGAGGTCCCTAAAAGAGATTAATACAAAAGGACGAAGTCCCTGAAACAGATTAATACAAGAGGACGAGGTCCCAGAAACAGATTAATATAACAGGACGAGGTCCCTGAAACAGGTTAATACAACAGGATGAGGTCCCTGTAACAGATTAATACAGCAAGACGATGTCCCTGTAACAGATTAATACAACAGGACGAGGTCCCTGAAAAAGATTAATACAACAGGACGAGGTCCCTGTAACAGATTAATACAACAGGACAAGGTCCCTTTAACAGATTAATAGAACAGGACTAGGTCCCTGAAAGAGATTAATACAACAGGATGAGGTCCCTGTAACAGATTAATACAGCAAGACGATGTCCCTGTAACAGATTAATACAACAGGACGAGGTCCCTGTAACAGATTAATGCAACAGGACGAGGTCCATGAAACATATTAATACAACAGGACGAGGTCCCTGAAACAGAATATTGCAACAGGACGAGGACCCTGAAACAGATTAATACAACAGGATGAGGTCCCTGTAACGGATTAATGCAACAGGACGAGGTCCCTGATACAGATTAATACAAGAGGACGTGATCCCTGAAACAGATATATACAACAGGACGAGGTCCCTGAAACAGATTAATACAACAGGACGAGATCCCTGAAACAGATTAATAGAACAGGACGAGGTACCTGAAACAGATAAATACAACAGGACAAGGTCCCTGAAACAGATTAATAGAGCAGGATGAGGACCTGTAACAGATTAATACAGCAGGACGATGTCCCTGTAACAGATTAATACAACAGGACGAGGTCCCTGAAACAGATTAATACAACAGGACGAGGACCCTGTAACAGATTAATACAACAGGATGATGTCCCTGAAACAGATTAATGCAACAGGACGAGGTCCCTGAAACGGATTAATACAAGAGGACGAGGTACCTGTAACAGATTAATGCAACAGGACGAGGTCCCTGAAACAGATTAATACAACAGGACGAGATCCCTGAAACAGATTAATAGAACAGGACGAGGTACCTGAAACAGATTAATGCAACAGGACGAGGTCCCTGAAACAGATTAATGCAACAGGACGAGGTATCTGGAACAGATTCTTGCAAGAGGACGAGGTCCCTGAAACAGATGAATACAAAAGGACGAGGTCCCTGTAACAGATTAATGTAACAGGACGAGGTCCCTGAAACAGATTAATACAACAGGACGAGGTCCCTGAAACAGAATATTGCAACAGGACGAGGTCCCTGTATCAGATTAATGCAACAGGACGAGGTCCCTGTAACAGATTAATACAACAGGACGAGGTCCCTGAAACAGAATATTGCAACAGGACGAGGTCCCTGTATCAGATTAATGCAACAGGACGAGGTCCATGAAACAGGTTAATACAACAGGACGAGGTCACTGAAACAGATTAATGCAACAGGACGAGGTCCCTGAAACAGATTAATACAACAGGACGAGGTCCCTGAAACAGAATATTGCAACAGGACGAGGTCCCTGAAACAGATTAATACAACAGGATGAGATCCCTGAAACAGATTAATACAACAGGACGAGGTCACTGAAACAGATTAATACAACAGGAAGAGGTCCCTGAAACAGATTAATACAACAGGACGAGGTCCCTGAAACAGATTAATACAACAGGATGAGATCCCTGAAACAGATTAATACAACAGGACGAGGTCCCTGAAACAGATTAATGGAACAGGATGAGGTCCCTGAAACAGATTAATATTAGAGGACGAGATCCCTGAAACAGATAAATACAACAGGACGAGGTCCCTGAAACAGATTAATACAACAGGACGAGGTCCCTGAAACAGATTAATACAAAAGGACGAGGTCCCTGAAACAGATTAATACAACAGGATGACGTCCCTGAAACAGATTAATACAAGAGGACGAGGTCCCTGAAACAGATTAATGCAACAGGAAGAGGTCCCTGAAACTGATTAATACAACAGGACGAGGTCCCTGAAACAGATTAATGGAACAGGATGAGGTCCCTGAAACAGATTAATACAAGAGGACGAGATTCCTGAAACAGATAAATACAACAGGACGAGGTCCCTGAAACAGATTAATACAACAGGACGAGGTCCCTGAAACAGATTAATGCAGCAGGATGATGTCAGTGAAACATATTAATACAACAGGACGAGGTCCCTGAAACTGATTAATACAACAGGACGAGGTCCCTGAAGCAGGTTAATACAAGAGGACGAGGTCCGTGAAACAGATAAATACAACAGGACGAAGTCCCTGAAACAGATTAATAGAGCAGGACGAGGTCCCTGAAAGAGATTAATACAACAGGATGATGTCCCTGAAACAGATTAATGCAACAGGACGAGGTCCCTGAAACAGATTAATACAAGAGGACGAGGTCACTGTAACAGATTAATGCAACAGGACGAGGTCCCTGAAACAGATTAATACAACAGGACGAGGTCCCTGAAACAGGTTAATACAAGAGGACGAGGTCCCTGAAACAGATTAATACAACAGGACGAGGTCCCAGAAACAGATTAATACAAGAGGACGAGGTTCGTGTAATAGATTAATATAACAGGACGAGGTCCCTGAAACAGGTTAATACAACATGACGAGGTCCCTGGAACAGATTAATACACCAGGACGAGGTCCTTGAAACAGATTAATACAAAAGGACGAGGTCCCTAAAACAGATTAACATAACAGGACGAGGTCCCTGGAACAGATTAATACACCAGGACGAGGTCCCTGAAAGAGATTAATACAAAAGGACGAGGTCCCTGAAACAGATTAATACAACAGGACGAGGTCCCTGAAACAGATTAATACAACAGGACGAGGTCCCTGAAACTGATTAATACAAGAGGACGAGGTCCCTGAAACAGATTAATACAACAGGACGAGGTCACTGTAACAGATTAATACAACAGGATGATGTCCCTGAAACAGATTAATGCAACAGGACGAGGTCCCTGAAACAGATTAATACAAGAGGACGAGGTCACTGTAACAGATTAATACAACAGGACGAGGTCCCTGAAACAGATTAATACAAGAGGACGAGGTTCGTGTAACAGATTAATATAACAGGACGAGGTCCCTGAAACAGGTTAATACAACATGACGAGGTCCCTGGAACAGATTAATACACCAGGACGAGGTCCTTGAAACAGATTAATACAAAAGGACGAGGTCCCTAAAACAGATTAATATAACAGGACGAGGTCCCTAAAAGAGATTAATACAAAAGGACGAAGTTCCTGAAACAGATTAATACAAGAGGACGAGGTCCCAGAAACAGAATAATATAACAGGACGTGGTCCCTAAAACAGATTAATAGAACAGGACAAGATACCAGAAACAGATTAATTCAAGAGGATGAGGTCCCAGAAACAGGTTAATACAACAGGACGAGGTCCTTGAAATAGATTAATACAACAGGACGATGTTTCTGAAACAGATTAATACAACAGGACGACGTCCCTGAAACAGATTAATACAAGAGGACGAGGTCCCTGAAACTGATTAATACAACAGGACGAGGTCCCTGAAACAGATTAATAGAGCAGGACTAGGTCCCTGAAAGAGATTAATACAACAGGACGAGGTCCCTGAAACAGATTAATACAACGGGACGTGGTCCCTGTAACAGATTTATACAAGAGGACGAGGTCCCTGAAACAGATTAATACAAGAGGACGAGGTTCCTGAAACAGATTAATACAACAGGATGAGGTCCTTGAAACAGATTAATAACACAGGACGAGCTCTCTGAAACAGATTAATGCAACAGGACGAGGTCCCTGAAACAGATTAATACAAGAGGACGAGATCCCTGAAACAGATAAATACAACAGGACGAGGTCCCTGAAACAGATTAATACAAAAGGACGAGGTCCCTGAAACAGATTAATACAACAGGACGAGGTCCCTGAAACTGATTAATACAAGAGGACAAGGGCCCTGAAACAGATTAATAGAAGAGGACGAGGTCCGTGAAACAGATAAATACAACAGGACGAGGTCCCTGAAACAGATTAATAGAGCAGGATGAGGACCTGTAACAGATTAATACAACAGGACAAGGTCCCTGTAACAGATTAATGCAACAGGACGAGGTCCCTGAAACAGATTAATGCAACAGGACGAGGTCCCTGTAACAGATTATTGCAAGAGGACGAGGTCCCTGAAACAGATGAATACAAAAGGACGAGGTCCCTGTAACAGATTAATGCAACAGGACGAGGTCCTTGAAACAGATTAATGCAACAGGACGAGGTCCATGAAACAGATTAATACAACAGGACGAGGTCACTGAAACAGATTAATGCAACAGGACGAGGTCCCTGAAACAGATTAATACAACACGACGAGGTCCCTGAAACAGAATATTGCAACAGGACGAGGTCCCTGTATCAGATTAATGCAACAGGACGAGGTCCTTGTAACTGATTAATGCAATAGGACGAGGTCCCTGAAACAGATTAATACAACAGGACGAGGTCACTTAAACAGATTAATACAACAGGACGAGGTCCCTGAAACAGATTAATACAAAAGGACGAGGTCCCTGAAACAGATTATTACAACAGGATGACGTCCCTGAAACAGATTAATACAAGAGGACGAGGTCCCTGAAACAGATTAATGCAACAGGAAGAGGTCCCTGAAACAGATTAATACAACAGGACGAGGTCCCTGAAACAGATTAATGGAACAGGATGAGGTCCCTGAAACAGATTAATACAAGAGGACGAGATCCCTGAAACAGATAAATACAAGAGGACGAGGTCCCTGAAACAGATTAATACAACAGGACGAGGTCCCTGAAACAGATTAATGCAGCAGGATGATGTCAGTGAAACAGATTAATACAACAGGACGAGGTCCCTGAAACTGATTAATACAACAGGACGAGGTCCCTGAAGCAGGTTAATAGAAGAGGACGAGGTCCGTGAAACAGATAAATACAACAGGACGAGGTCCCTGAAACAGATTAATAGAGCAGGACGAGGTCCCTGAAAGAGATTAATACAACAGGATGAGGTCCCTGTAACAGATTAATACAACAGGACAAGGTCCCTTTAACAGATTAATAGAACAGGACTAGGTCCCTGAAAGAGATTAATACAACAGGATGACGTCCCTGAAACAGATTAATGCAACAGGACGAGGTCCCTGAAACAGATTAATACAAGAGGACGAGGTCACTGTAACAGATTAATGCAACAGGACGAGGTCACCGAAACAGATTAATACAACAGGACGAGGTCCCTGAAAAAGATTAATACAAGAGGACGAGGTCCCTGAAACAGATTAATACAACAGGACGAGGTCCCAGAAACAGATTAATACAAGAGGACGAGGTTCGTGTAACAGATTAATATAACAGGACGAGGTCCCTGAAACAGGATAATACAACATGACGAGGTCCCTGGAACAGATTAATACACCAGGACGAGGTACTTGAAACAGATTAATACAAAAGGACGAGGTCCCTAAAACAGATTAATATAACAGGACGAGGTCCCTGAAACAGATTAATACACCAGGACGAGGTCCCTAAAAGAGATTAATACAAAAGGACGAAGTCCCTGAAACAGATTAATACAAGAGGACGAGGTCCCAGAAACAGATTAATATAACAGGACGAGGTCCCTGAAACAGGTTAATACAACAGGATGAGGTCCCTGTAACAGATTAATACAGCAAGACGATGTCCCTGTAACAGATTAATACAACAGGACGAGGTCCCTGAAAAAGATTAATACAACAGGACGAGGTCCCTGTAACAGATTAATACAACAGGACAAGGTCCCTTTAACAGATTAATAGAACAGGACTAGGTCCCTGAAAGAGATTAATACAACAGGATGAGGTCCCTGTAACAGATTAATACAGCAAGACGATGTCCCTGTAACAAATTAATACAACAGGACGAGGTCCCTGTAACAGATTAATGCAACAGGACGAGGTCCATGAAACAGATTAATACAACAGGACGAGGTCCCTGAAACAGAATATTGCAACAGGACGAGGTCCCTGAAACAGATTAATACAACAGGATGAGGTCCCTGTAACGGATTAATGCAACAGGACGAGGTCCCTGATACAGATTAATACAAGAGGACGTGATCCCTGAAACAGATATATACAACAGGACGAGGTCCCTGAAACAGATTAATACAACAGGACGAGATCCCTGAAACAGATTAATAGAACAGGACGAGGTACCTGAAACAGATAAATACAACAGGACAAGGTCCCTGAAACAGATTAATAGAGCAGGATGAGGACCTGTAACAGATTAATACAGCAGGACGATGTCCCTGTAACAGATTAATACAACAGGACGAGGTCCCTGAAACAGATTAATACAACAGGACGAGGTCCCTGAAGCAGGTTAATACAAGAGGACGAGGTCCGTGAAACAGATAAATACAACAGGACGAAGTCCCTGAAACAGATTAATAGAGCAGGACGAGGTCCCTGAAAGAGATTAATACAACAGGATGAGGTCCCTGTAACAGATTAATACAACAGGACAAGATCCCTTTAACAGATTAATAGAACAGGACTAGGTCCCTGAAAGAGATTAATACAACAGGATGATGTCCCTGAAACAGATTAATGCAACAGGACGAGGTCCCTGAAACAGATTAATACAAGAGGACGAGGTCACTGTAACAGATTAATGCAACAGGACGAGGTCCCTGAAACAGATTAATACAACAGGACGAGGTCCCTGAAACAGGTTAATACAAGAGGACGAGGTCCCTGAAACAGATTAATACAACAGGACGAGGTCCCAGAAACAGATTAATACAAGAGGACGAGGTTCGTGTAATAGATTAATATAACAGGACGAGGTCCCTGAAACAGGTTAATACAACATGACGAGGTCCCTGGAACAGATTAATACACCAGGACGAGGTCCTTGAAACAGATTAATACAAAAGGACGAGGTCCCTAAAACAGATTAACATAACAGGACGAGGTCCCTGGAACAGATTAATACACCAGGACGAGGTCCCTGAAAGAGATTAATACAAAAGGACGAGGTCCCTGAAACAGATTAATACAACAGGACGAGGTCCCTGAAACAGATTAATACAACAGGACGAGGTCCCTGAAACTGATTAATACAAGAGGACGAGGTCCCTGAAACAGATTAATACAACAGGACGAGGTCACTGTAACAGATTAATACAACAGGATGATGTCCCTGAAACAGATTAATGCAACAGGACGAGGTCCCTGAAACAGATTAATACAAGAGGACGAGGTCACTGTAACAGATTAATACAACAGGACGAGGTCCCTGAAACAGATTAATACAAGAGGACGAGGTTCGTGTAACAGATTAATATAACAGGACGAGGTCCCTGAAACAGGTTAATACAACATGACGAGGTCCCTGGAACAGATTAATACACCAGGACGAGGTCCTTGAAACAGATTAATACAAAAGGACGAGGTCCCTAAAACAGATTAATATAACAGGACGAGGTCCCTAAAAGAGATTAATACAAAAGGACGAAGTTCCTGAAACAGATTAATACAAGAGGACGAGGTCCCAGAAACAGAATAATATAACAGGACGTGGTCCCTAAAACAGATTAATAGAACAGGACAAGATACCAGAAACAGATTAATTCAAGAGGATGAGGTCCCAGAAACAGGTTAATACAACAGGACGAGGTCCTTGAAATAGATTAATACAACAGGACGATGTTTCTGAAACAGATTAATACAACAGGACGACGTCCCTGAAACAGATTAATACAAGAGGACGAGGTCCCTGAAACTGATTAATACAACAGGACGAGGTCCCTGAAACAGATTAATAGAGCAGGACTAGGTCCCTGAAAGAGATTAATACAACAGGACGAGGTCCCTGAAACAGATTAATACAACGGGACGTGGTCCCTGTAACAGATTTATACAAGAGGACGAGGTCCCTGAAACAGATTAATACAAGAGGACGAGGTTCCTGAAACAGATTAATACAACAGGATGAGGTCCTTGAAACAGATTAATAACACAGGACGAGCTCTCTGAAACAGATTAATGCAACAGGACGAGGTCCCTGAAACAGATTAATACAAGAGGACGAGATCCCTGAAACAGATAAATACAACAGGACGAGGTCCCTGAAACAGATTAATACAAAAGGACGAGGTCCCTGAAACAGATTAATACAACAGGACGAGGTCCCTGAAACTGATTAATACAAGAGGACAAGGGCCCTGAAACAGATTAATAGAAGAGGACGAGGTCCGTGAAACAGATAAATACAACAGGACGAGGTCCCTGAAACAGATTAATAGAGCAGGATGAGGACCTGTAACAGATTAATACAACAGGACAAGGTCCCTGTAACAGATTAATGCAACAGGACGAGGTCCCTGAAACAGATTAATGCAACAGGACGAGGTCCCTGTAACAGATTATTGCAAGAGGACGAGGTCCCTGAAACAGATGAATACAAAAGGACGAGGTCCCTGTAACAGATTAATGCAACAGGACGAGGTCCTTGAAACAGATTAATGCAACAGGACGAGGTCCATGAAACAGATTAATACAACAGGACGAGGTCACTGAAACAGATTAATGCAACAGGACGAGGTCCCTGAAACAGATTAATACAACACGACGAGGTCCCTGAAACAGAATATTGCAACAGGACGAGGTCCCTGTATCAGATTAATGCAACAGGACGAGGTCCTTGTAACTGATTAATGCAATAGGACGAGGTCCCTGAAACAGATTAATACAACAGGACGAGGTCACTTAAACAGATTAATACAACAGGACGAGGTCCCTGAAACAGATTAATACAAAAGGACGAGGTCCCTGAAACAGATTATTACAACAGGATGACGTCCCTGAAACAGATTAATACAAGAGGACGAGGTCCCTGAAACAGATTAATGCAACAGGAAGAGGTCCCTGAAACAGATTAATACAACAGGACGAGGTCCCTGAAACAGATTAATGGAACAGGATGAGGTCCCTGAAACAGATTAATACAAGAGGACGAGATCCCTGAAACAGATAAATACAAGAGGACGAGGTCCCTGAAACAGATTAATACAACAGGACGAGGTCCCTGAAACAGATTAATGCAGCAGGATGATGTCAGTGAAACAGATTAATACAACAGGACGAGGTCCCTGAAACTGATTAATACAACAGGACGAGGTCCCTGAAGCAGGTTAATAGAAGAGGACGAGGTCCGTGAAACAGATAAATACAACAGGACGAGGTCCCTGAAACAGATTAATAGAGCAGGACGAGGTCCCTGAAAGAGATTAATACAACAGGATGAGGTCCCTGTAACAGATTAATACAACAGGACAAGGTCCCTTTAACAGATTAATAGAACAGGACTAGGTCCCTGAAAGAGATTAATACAACAGGATGACGTCCCTGAAACAGATTAATGCAACAGGACGAGGTCCCTGAAACAGATTAATACAAGAGGACGAGGTCACTGTAACAGATTAATGCAACAGGACGAGGTCACCGAAACAGATTAATACAACAGGACGAGGTCCCTGAAAAAGATTAATACAAGAGGACGAGGTCCCTGAAACAGATTAATACAACAGGACGAGGTCCCAGAAACAGATTAATACAAGAGGACGAGGTTCGTGTAACAGATTAATATAACAGGACGAGGTCCCTGAAACAGGTTAATACAACATGACGAGGTCCCTGGAACAGATTAATACACCAGGACGAGGTACTTGAAACAGATTAATACAAAAGGACGAGGTCCCTAAAACAGATTAATATAACAGGACGAGGTCCCTGAAACAGATTAATACACCAGGACGAGGTCCCTAAAAGAGATTAATACAAAAGGACGAAGTCCCTGAAACAGATTAATACAAGAGGACGAGGTCCCAGAAACAGATTAATATAACAGGACGAGGTCCCTGAAACAGGTTAATACAACAGGATGAGGTCCCTGTAACAGATTAATACAGCAAGACGATGTCCCTGTAACAGATTAATACAACAGGACGAGGTCCCTGAAAAAGATTAATACAACAGGACGAGGTCCCTGTAACAGATTAATACAACAGGACAAGGTCCCTTTAACAGATTAATAGAACAGGACTAGGTCCCTGAAAGAGATTAATACAACAGGATGAGGTCCCTGTAACAGATTAATACAGCAAGACGATGTCCCTGTAACAGATTAATACAACAGGACGAGGTCCCTGTAACAGATTAATGCAACAGGACGAGGTCCATGAAACAGATTAATACAACAGGACGAGGTCCCTGAAACAGAATATTGCAACAGGACGAGGTCCCTGAAACAGATTAATACAACAGGATGAGGTCCCTGTAACGGATTAATGCAACAGGACGAGGTCCCTGATACAGATTAATACAAGAGGACGTGATCCCTGAAACAGATATATACAACAGGACGAGGTCCCTGAAACAGATTAATACAACAGGACGAGATCCCTGAAACAGATTAATAGAACAGGACGAGGTACCTGAAACAGATAAATACAACAGGACAAGGTCCCTGAAACAGATTAATAGAGCAGGATGAGGACCTGTAACAGATTAATACAGCAGGACGATGTCCCTGTAACAGATTAATACAACAGGACGAGGTCCCTGAAACAGATTAATACAACAGGACGAGGACCCTGTAACAGATTAATACAACAGGATGATGTCCCTGAAACAGATTAATGCAACAGGACGAGGTCCCTGAAACGGATTAATACAAGAGGACGAGGTACCTGTAACAGATTAATGCAACAGGACGAGGTCCCTGAAACAGATTAATACAACAGGACGAGATCCCTGAAACAGATTAATAGAACAGGACGAGGTACCTGAAACAGATTAATGCAACAGGACGAGGTCCCTGAAACAGATTAATGCAACAGGACGAGGTCCCTGGAACAGATTATTGCAAGAGGACGAGGTCCCTGAAACAGATGAATACAAAAGGACGAGGTCCCTGTAACAGATTAATGTAACAGGACGAGGTCCCTGAAACAGATTAATACAACAGGACGAGGTCCCTGAAACAGAATATTGCAACAGGACGAGGTCCCTGTATCAGATTAATGCAACAGGACGAGGTCCCTGTAACAGATTAATACAACAGGACGAGGTCCCTGAAACAGAATATTGCAACAGGACGAGGTCCCTGTATCAGATTAATGCAACAGGACGAGGTCCATGAAACAGGTTAATACAACAGGACGAGGTCACTGAAACAGATTAATGCAACAGGACGAGGTCCCTGAAACAGATTAATACAACACGACGAGGTCCCTGAAACAGAATATTGCAACAGGACGAGGTCCCTGTATCAGATTAATGCAACAGGACGAGGTCCTTGTAACTGATTAATGCAATAGGACGAGGTCCCTGAAACAGATTAATACAACAGGACGAGGTCACTTAAACAGATTAATACAACAGGACGAGGTCCCTGAAACAGATTAATACAAAAGGACGAGGTCCCTGAAACAGATTATTACAACAGGATGACGTCCCTGAAACAGATTAATACAAGAGGACGAGGTCCCTGAAACAGATTAATGCAACAGGAAGAGGTCCCTGAAACAGATTAATACAACAGGACGAGGTCCCTGAAACAGATTAATGGAACAGGATGAGGTCCCTGAAACAGATTAATACAAGAGGACGAGATCCCTGAAACAGATAAATACAAGAGGACGAGGTCCCTGAAACAGATTAATACAACAGGACGAGGTCCCTGAAACAGATTAATGCAGCAGGATGATGTCAGTGAAACAGATTAATACAACAGGACGAGGTCCCTGAAACTGATTAATACAACAGGACGAGGTCCCTGAAGCAGGTTAATAGAAGAGAACGAGGTCCGTGAAACAGATAAATACAACAGGACGAGGTCCCTGAAACAGATTAATAGAGCAGGACGAGGTCCCTGAAAGAGATTAATACAACAGGATGAGGTCCCTGTAACAGATTAATACAACAGGACAAGGTCCCTTTAACAGATTAATAGAACAGGACTAGGTCCCTGAAAGAGATTAATACAACAGGATGACGTCCCTGAAACAGATTAATGCAACAGGACGAGGTCCCTGAAACAGATTAATACAAGAGGACGAGGTCACTGTAACAGATTAATGCAACAGGACGAGGTCACCGAAACAGATTAATACAACAGGACGAGGTCCCTGAAAAAGATTAATACAAGAGGACGAGGTCCCTGAAACAGATTAATACAACAGGACGAGGTCCCAGAAACAGATTAATACAAGAGGACGAGGTTCGTGTAACAGATTAATATAACAGGACGAGGTCCCTGAAACAGGTTAATACAACATGACGAGGTCCCTGGAACAGATTAATACACCAGGACGAGGTACTTGAAACAGATTAATACAAAAGGACGAGGTCCCTAAAACAGATTAATATAACAGGACGAGGTCCCTGAAACAGATTAATACACCAGGACGAGGTCCCTAAAAGAGATTAATACAAAAGGACGAAGTCCCTGAAACAGATTAATACAAGAGGACGAGGTCCCAGAAACAGATTAATATAACAGGACGAGGTCCCTGAAACAGGTTAATACAACAGGATGAGGTCCCTGTAACAGATTAATACAGCAAGACGATGTCCCTGTAACAGATTAATACAACAGGACGAGGTCCCTGAAAAAGATTAATACAACAGGACGAGGTCCCTGTAACAGATTAATACAACAGGACAAGGTCCCTTTAACAGATTAATAGAACAGGACTAGGTCCCTGAAAGAGATTAATACAACAGGATGAGGTCCCTGTAACAGATTAATACAGCAAGACGATGTCCCTGTAACAGATTAATACAACAGGACGAGGTCCCTGTAACAGATTAATGCAACAGGACGAGGTCCATGAAACAGATTAATACAACAGGACGAGGTCCCTGAAACAGAATATTGCAACAGGACGAGGTCCCTGAAACAGATTAATACAACAGGATGAGGTCCCTGTAACGGATTAATGCAACAGGACGAGGTCCCTGATACAGATTAATACAAGAGGACGTGATCCCTGAAACAGATATATACAACAGGACGAGGTCCCTGAAACAGATTAATACAACAGGACGAGATCCCTGAAACAGATTAATAGAACAGGACGAGGTACCTGAAACAGATAAATACAACAGGACAAGGTCCCTGAAACAGATTAATAGAGCAGGATGAGGACCTGTAACAGATTAATACAGCAGGACGATGTCCCTGTAACAGATTAATACAACAGGACGAGGTCCCTGAAACAGATTAATACAACAGGACGAGGACCCTGTAACAGATTAATACAACAGGATGATGTCCCTGAAACAGATTAATGCAACAGGACGAGGTCCCTGAAACGGATTAATACAAGAGGACGAGGTACCTGTAACAGATTAATGCAACAGGACGAGGTCCCTGAAACAGATTAATACAACAGGACGAGATCCCTGAAACAGATTAATAGAACAGGACGAGGTACCTGAAACAGATTAATGCAACAGGACGAGGTCCCTGAAACAGATTAATGCAACAGGACGAGGTCCCTGGAACAGATTATTGCAAGAGGACGAGGTCCCTGAAACAGATGAATACAAAAGGACGAGGTCCCTGTAACAGATTAATGTAACAGGACGAGGTCCCTGAAACAGATTAATACAACAGGACGAGGTCCCTGAAACAGAATATTGCAACAGGACGAGGTCCCTGTATCAGATTAATGCAACAGGACGAGGTCCCTGTAACAGATTAATACAACAGGACGAGGTCCCTGAAACAGAATATTGCAACAGGACGAGGTCCCTGTATCAGATTAATGCAACAGGACGAGGTCCATGAAACAGGTTAATACAACAGGACGAGGTCACTGAAACAGATTAATGCAACAGGACGAGGTCCCTGAAACAGATTAATACAACAGGACGAGGTCCCTGAAACAGAATATTGCAACAGGACGAGGTCCCTGAAACAGATTAATACAACAGGATGAGATCCCTGAAACAGATTAATACAACAGGACGAGGTCACTGAAACAGATTAATACAACAGGACGAGGTCCCTGAAACAGATTAATACAACAGGACGAGGTCCCTGAAACAGATTAATACAACAGGATGAGATCCCTGAAACAGATTAATACAACAGGACGAGGTCCCTGAAACAGATTAATGGAACAGGATGAGGTCCCTGAAACAGATTAATATTAGAGGACGAGATCCCTGAAACAGATAAATACAACAGGACGAGGTCCCTGAAACAGATTAATACAACAGGACGAGGTCCCTGAAACAGATTAATACAAAAGGACGAGGTCCCTGAAACAGATTAATACAACAGGATGACGTCCCTGAAACAGATTAATACAAGAGGACGAGGTCCCTGAAACAGATTAATGCAACAGGAAGAGGTCCCTGAAACTGATTAATACAACAGGACGAGGTCCCTGAAACAGATTAATGGAACAGGATGAGGTCCCTGAAACAGATTAATACAAGAGGACGAGATTCCTGAAACAGATAAATACAACAGGACGAGGTCCCTGAAACAGATTAATACAACAGGACGAGGTCCCTGAAACAGATTAATGCAGCAGGATGATGTCAGTGAAACATATTAATACAACAGGACGAGGTCCCTGAAACTGATTAATACAACAGGACGAGGTCCCTGAAGCAGGTTAATACAAGAGGACGAGGTCCGTGAAACAGATAAATACAACAGTACGAAGTCCCTGAAACAGATTAATAGAGCAGGACGAGGTCCCTGAAAGAGATTAATACAACAGGATGAGGTCCCTGTAACAGATTAATACAACAGGA
Organism: Narcine bancroftii; assembly: GCF_036971445.1. NCBI lineage: Eukaryota > Metazoa > Chordata > Chondrichthyes > Torpediniformes > Narcinidae > Narcine > Narcine bancroftii. The sequence continues at coordinate 7,379,934 of NC_091470.1, read as the reverse complement.
CAAGATCCCTTTAACAGATTAATAGAACAGGACTAGGTCCCTGAAAGAGATTAATACAACAGGATGATGTCCCTGAAACAGATTAATGCAACAGGACGAGGTCCCTGAAACAGATTAATACAAGAGGACGAGGTCACTGTAACAGATTAATGCAACAGGACGAGGTCCCTGAAACAGATTAATACAACAGGACGAGGTCCCTGAAACAGGTTAATACAAGAGGACGAGGTCCCTGAAACAGATTAATACAACAGGACGAGGTCCCAGAAACAGATTAATACAAGAGGACGAGGTTCGTGTAATAGATTAATATAACAGGACGAGGTCCCTGAAACAGGTTAATACAACATGACGAGGTCCCTGGAACAGATTAATACACCAGGACGAGGTCCTTGAAACAGATTAATACAAAAGGACGAGGTCCCTAAAACAGATTAACATAACAGGACGAGGTCCCTGGAACAGATTAATACACCAGGACGAGGTCCCTAAAAGAGATTAATACAAAAGGACGAAGTCCCTGAAACAGATTAATACAAGAGGACGAGGTCCCAGAAACAGAATAATATAACAGGACGTGGTCCCTAAAACAGATTAATAGAACAGGACAAGATACCAGAAACAGATTAATTCAAGAGGATGAGGTCCCAGAAACAGGTTAATACAACAGGACGAGGTCCTTGAAATAGATTAATAGAACAGGACGATGTTTCTGAAACAGATTAATACAACAGGACGAGGTCCCTGAAACAGATTAATACAACAGGACGAGGTCCCTGAAACAGATTAATGCAACAGGATGAGGTCCCTGAAACAGATTAATACAACAGGACGAGGTCCCTGAAACAGATTAATACAACAGGACGAGGTCCCTGAAACAGATTAATGCAACAGGATGAGGTCCCTGAAACAGATTAATACAACAGGACGAGGTCCCTGAAACAGATTAATACAACAGGACGAGGTCCATGAAACAGATTAATATAACAGGACGAGGTCCCTGAAACAGGTTAATACCAGAGGACGAGGTCCCTGAAACAGATTAATACAACAGGACGAGGTCCGAGAAACAGATTAATACAACAGGACGAGGTCCGTGTATCAGATTAATATAACAGGACGAGGTCGCTGAAACAGGTTAATACAACATGACGAGGTCCCTGAAACAGATTAATACAACAGGACAAGATCCCAGAAACAGATTAATTCAAGAGGATGAGGTCCCAGAAACAGGTTAATACAACAGGACGAGGTCCTTGAAATAGATTAATACAACAGGACGAGGTCGCTTAAACCAATTAATAGAACAGGACGAGGTCCCTAAAACAGATTAATACAAGAGGATGATGTTTCTGAAACAGATTAATACAACAGGACGACGTCCCTGGAACTGATTAATACAACAGGACGAGGTCCCTGAAACAGATTAATGCAGCAGGATGATGTCAGTGAAACAGATTAATACAACAGGACGAGGTCCCTGAAACTGATTAATACAACAGGACGAGGTCCCTGAAACAGATTAATACAAAAGGACGAGGTCCCTGAAACAGATTAATACAACAGGACGAGGTCCCTCAAACATATTAATACAACAGGACCAGGTCACTGAAACAGATTAATGCAACAGGACGAGGTTCCTGAAATAGATACTACAACAGGACGATGTCCCTGTAACAGATTAATACAACAGGAGGAGGTCCCTGAAACAGATTAATATAACAGGACGAGGTCCCTGAAACTGATTAAAACAAGAGGACGAGGTCCCTGAAACAGTTTAATACAAGAGGACGAGGTCCGTGAAACAGATAAATACAACAGGACAAGGTCCCTGAAACAGATTAATACAACAGGACGAGGTCCCTGTAACAGATTAATACAACAGGATGATGTCCCTGAAACAGATTAATGCAACAGGACGAGGTCCCTGAAACAGATAAATAGAAGAGGACGAGTTCCGTGTAACAGATTAATGCAACAGGACGAGGTCCCTGAAACAGATTAATAGAACAGGACGAGGTCCCTGAAACAGATTAATACAACAGGACGAGGTCCCTGTAACAGATTAATACAACAGGATGATGTCCCTGAAACAGGTTAATGCAACAGGACGAGGTCCCTGAAACTGATTAATACAAGAGGACGAGGTCACTGTAACAGATTAATGCAACAGGACGAGGTCCCTGAAACAGATTAATACAACAGGACGAGGTCCCTGAAACAGGTTAATACAAGAGGACGAGGTCCCTGAAACAGATTAATACAACAGGACGAGGTCCCAGAAACAGATTAATACAAGAGGACGAGGTTTGTGTAATAGATTAATATAACAGGACGAGGTCCCTGAAACAGGTTAATACAACATGACGAGGTCCCTGGAACAGATTAATACACCAGGACGAGGTCCTTGAAACAGATTAATACAAAAGGACGAGGTCCCTAAAACAGATTAACATAACAGGACGAGGTCCCAGGAACAGATTAATACACCAGGACGAGGTCCCTAAAAGAGATTAATACAAAAGGACGAAGTCCCTGAAACAGATTAATACAAGAGGACGAGGTCCCAGAAACAGAATAATATAACAGGACGTGGTCCCTAAAACAGATTAATAGAACAGGACAAGATACCAGAAACAGATTAATTCAAGAGGATGAGGTCCCAGAAACAGGTTAATACAACAGGACGAGGTCCTTGAAATAGATTAATAGAACAGGACGATGTTTCTGAAACAGATTAATACAACAGGACGAGGTCCCTGAAACAGATTAATACAACAGGACGAGGTCCCTGAAACAGATTAATGCAACAGGATGAGGTCCCTGAAACAGATTAATACAAGAGGACGAAGTCCCTGAAACAGATTAATACAACAGGACGAGGTCCCTGAAACAGATTAATACAACAGGACGAGGTCCCTGAAACAGATTAATACAACAGGACGAGGTCCCTCAAACATATTAATACAACAGGACGAGGTCCCTGAAACAGGTTAATACAAGAGGACGAGGTCCGTGAAACAGATTAATACAACAGGACGAGGTCCCTCAAACATATTAATACAACAGGACCAGGTCCCTGAAACAGATTAATGCAACAGGACGAGGTTCCTGAAATAGATTACTACAACAGGACGATGTCCCTGTAACAGATTAATACAACAGGAGGAGGTCCCTGAAACAGATTAATATAACAGGACGAGGTCCCTGAAACTGATTAAAACAAGAGGACGAGGTCCCTGAAACAGTTTAATACAAGAGGACGAGGTCCGTGAAACAGATAAATACAACAGGACGAGGTCCCTGAAACTGATTAATACAAGAGGACGAGGTCCGTGAAACAGATAAATACAACAGGACGAGGTCCCTGAAACAGATTAATAGAGCAGGACTAGGTCCCTGAAAGAGATTAATACAACAGGATGAGGTCCCTGTAACAGATTAATACAGCAAGACGATGTCCCTGTAACAGATTAATACAACAGGACGAGGTCCCTGAAACAGATTAATACAACAGGACGAGGTCCCTGTAACAGATTAATACAACAGGACAAGGTCCCTGTAACAGATTAATGCAACAGGACGAGGTCCATGAAACAGATTAATACAACAGGACGAGGTCCCTGAAACAGAATATTGCAACAGGACGAGGTCCCTGTAATGGATTAATGCAACAGGACGAGGTTCCTGTAATAGATTAATGCAATAGGACGAGGTCCCTGATGCAGATTAATACAACAGGACGAGGTCCCTGAAACAGATTAATACAACAGGACGAGGTCCCTGAAACAGATTAATACAACAGGACGAGGTCCCTGATACAGATTAATACAACAGGACGAGGTCCCTGATACAGATTAATACAACAGGACGAGGTCCCTGATACAGATTAATACAACAGGACGAGATCCCTGAAACAGATAAATACAACAGGACGAGGTCCCTGAAACAGATTAATACAAAAGGACGTGGTCCCTGAAACAGATTAATACAACAGGACGAGGTCCCTGAAACAGATTAATACAACAGGACGAGGTCCCTGAAACTGATTAATACAAGAGGACGAGGGCCCTGAAACAGATTAATACAAGAGGACGAGGTCCGTGAAACAGATAAATACAACAGGACGAGGTCCCTGTAACAGATTAATACAGCAAGACGATGTCCCTGTAACAGATTAATACAACAGGACGAGGTCCCTGTAACAGATTAATGCAACAGGACGAGGTCCATGAAACAGATTAATACAACAGGACGAGGTCCCTGAAACAGAATATTGCAACAGGACGAGGTCCCTGTAATGGATTAATGCAACAGGACGAGGTTCCTGTAATAGATTAATGCAATAGGACGAGGTCCCTGATACAGATTAATACAACAGGACGAGGTCCCTGAAACAGATTAATACAACAGGACGAGGTCCCTGAAACAGATTAATACAACAGGACGAGGTCCCTGATACAGATTAATACAACAGGACGAGGTCCCTGATACAGAATAATACAACAGGACGAGGTCCCTGATACAGATTAATACAACAGGACGAGATCCCTGAAACAGATAAATACAACAGGACGAGGTCCCTGAAACAGATTAATACAAAAGGACGTGGTCCCTGAAACAGATTAATACAACAGGACGAGGTCCCTGAAACAGATTAATACAACAGGACGAGGTCCCTGAAACTGATTAATACAAGAGGACGAGGGCCCTGAAACAGATTAATACAAGAGGACGAGGTCCGTGAAACAGATAAATACAACAGGACGAGGTCCCTGAAACAGATTAATAGAGCAGGATGAGGACCTGTAATAGATTAATACAACAGGACAAGGTCCCTGTAACAGATTAATAGAACAGGACAAGGTCCCTGAAAGAGATTAATACAACAGGATAAGGTCCCTGTAACAGATTAATACAGCAGGACGATGTCCCTGTTACAGATTAATACAACAGGACGATGTCCCTGAAACAGATTAATGCAAATGGACGAGGTCCCTGAAACAGATTAATGCAAATGGACGAGGTCCCTGAAACAGATTAATGCAACAGGATGAGGTCCCTGAAACAGATTAATACAAGAGGACGAAGTCCCTGAAACAGATTAATACAACAGGACGAGGTCCCTGAAACAGATTAATACAACAGGACGAGGTCCATGAAACAGATTAATATAACAGGACGAGGTCCCTGAAACAGGTTAATACCAGAGGACGAGGTCCCTGAAACAGATTAATACAACAGGACGAGGTCCGAGAAACAGATTAATACAACAGGACGAGGTCCGTGTAACAGATTAATATAACAGGACGAGGTCGCTGAAACAGGTTAATACAACATGACGAGGTCCCTGAAACAGATTCATACAACAGGACAAGATCCCAGAAACAGATTAATTCAAGAGGATGAGGTCCCAGAAACAGGTTAATACAACAGGACGAGGTCCTTGAAATAGATTAATACAACAGGACGAGGTCGCTTAAACCAATTAATAGAACAGGACGAGGTCCCTAAAACAGATTAATACAAGAGGATGATGTTTCTGAAACAGATTAATACAACAGGACGACGTCCCTGGAACTGATTAATACAACAGGACGAGGTCCCTGAAACAGATTAATGCAGCAGGATGATGTCAGTGAAACAGATTAATACAACAGGACGAGGTCCCTGAAACTGATTAATACAACAGGACGAGGTCCCTGAAACAGATTAATACAAAAGGACGAGGTCCCTGAAACAGATTAATACAACAGGACGAGGTCCCTCAAACATATTAATACAACAGGACCAGGTCCCTGAAACAGATTAATGCAACAGGACGAGGTTCCTGAAATAGATACTACAACAGGACGATGTCCCTGTAACAGATTAATACAACAGGAGGAGGTCCCTGAAACAGATTAATATAACAGGACGAGGTCCCTGAAACTGATTAAAACAAGAGGACGAGGTCCCTGAAACAGTTTAATACAAGAGGACGAGGTCCGTGAAACAGATAAATACAACAGGACAAGGTCCCTGAAACAGATTAATACAACAGGACGAGGTCCCTGTAACAGATTAATACAACAGGATGATGTCCCTGAAACAGATTAATGCAACAGGACGAGGTCCCTGAAACAGATAAATAGAAGAGGACGAGTTCCGTGTAACAGATTAATGCAACAGGACGAGGTCCCTGAAACAGATTAATAGAACAGGACGAGGTCCCTGAAACAGATTAATACAACAGGACGATGTCCCTGTAACAGATTAATACAACAGGATGATGTCCCTGAAACAGGTTAATGCAACAGGACGAGCTCCCTGAAACGGATTAATACAAGAGGACGAGGTCCCTGTAACAGATTAATGCAACAGGACGAGGTCCCTGAAACAGATTAATACAACAGGACGAGATCCCTGAAACAGATTAATAGAACAGGACGAGGTACCTGAAACAGATTAATGCAACAGGAGGAGGTCCCTGAAACAGATTAATGCAACAGGACGAGGTCCCTGTAACAGATTATTGCAAGAGGACGAGGTCCCTGAAACAGATGAATACAAAAGGACGAGGTCCCTGTAACAGATTAATGCAACAGGACGAGGTCCCTGTAACAGATTAATGCAATAGGACGAGGTCCCTGAAACAGATTAATACAACAGGACGAGGTCACTGAAACAAATTAATACAACAGGACGAGGTCCCTGAAACAGATTAATACAACAGGATGAGATCCCTGAAACAGATTAATACAACAGGACGAGGTCCCTGAAAGAGATTAATGGAACAGGATGAGGTCCCTGAAACAGATTAATACAAGAGGACGAGATCCCTGAAACAGATAAATACAACAGGACGAGGTCCCTGAAACAGATTAATACAACAGGACGAGGTCCCTGAAACAGATTAATACAAAAGGACGAGGTCCCTGAAACAGATTAATACAACAGGATGACGTCCCTGAAACAGATTAATACAAGAGGACGAGGTCCCTGAAACAGATTAATGCAACAGGAAGAGGTCCCTGAAACAGATTAATACAACAGGACGAGATCCATGAAAAAGATTAATGGAACAGGATGAGGTCCCTGAAACAGATTAATACAAGAGGACGAGATCCCTGAAACAGATAAATACAACAGGACGAGGTCCCTGAAACAGATTAATACAACAGGACGAGGTCCCTGAAACAGATTAATACAAAAGGACGAGGTCCCTGAAACAGATTAATACAACAGGATGACGTCCCTGAAACAGATTAATACAAGAGGACGAGGTCCCTGAAACAGATTAATGCAACAGGATGAGGTCCCTGAAACAGATTAATACAAGAGGACGAAGTCCCTGAAACAGATTAATACAACAGGACGAGGTCCCTGAAACAGATTAATACAACAGGACGAGGTCCATGAAACAGATTAATATAACAGGACGAGGTCCCTGAAACAGGTTAATACAAGAGGACGAGGTCCCTGAAACAGATTAATACAACAGGACGAGGTCCCTGAAACAGATTAATGCAACAGGATGAGGTCCCTGAAACAGATTAATACAAGAAGACCAAGTCCCTGAAACAGATTAATACAACAGGACGAGGTCCCTGAAACAGATTAATACAACAGGACGAGGTCCTTGGAACAGATTAATACACCAGGACGAGGTCCTTTAAACAGATTAATACAAAAGGACGAGGTCCCTGAAACAGATTAATACAAAAGGACGAGGTCCCTGAAACAGATTAATACACCAGGACGAGGTCCCTAAAAGAGATTAATACAAAAGGACGAAGTCCCTGAAACAGATTAATACAAGAGGACGAGGTCCCAGATACAGAATAATATAACAGGACGTGGTCCCTAAAACAGATTAATAGAACAGGACAAGATACCAGAAACAGATTAATTCAAGAGGATGAGGTCCCAGAAACAGGTTAATACAACAGGACGAGGTCCTTGAAATAGATTAATACAACAGGACGAGGTCCCTGAAACTGATTAATACAACAGGACGAGGTCCCTGAAGCAGGTTAATATGAGAGGACGAGGTCCGTGAAACAGATAAATACAACAGGACGAGGTCCCTGAAACAGATTAATAGAGCCGGACTAGGTCCCTGAAAGAGATTAATACAACAGGATGAGGTCCCTGTAACAGATTAATACAGCAAGACGAGGTCCCTGAAACAGATTAATACAACAGGACGAGGTCCCTGTAACAGATTAATACAACAGGATGATGTCCCTGAAACAGATTAATGCAACAGGACGAGGTCCCTGAAACAGATAAATAGAAGAGGACGAGTTCCGTGTAACAGATTAATGCAACAGGACGAGGTCCCTGAAACAGATTAATAGAACAGGACGAGGTCCCTGAAACAGATTAATACAACAGGACGAGGTCCCTGTAACAGATTAATACAACAGGATGATGTCCCTGAAACAGGTTAATGCAACAGGACGAGGTCCCTGAAACAGATTAATACAAGAGGACGAGGTCACTGTAACAGATTAATGCAACAGGACGAGGTCCCTGAAACAGATTAATACAACAGGACGAGGTCCCTGAAACAGGTTAATACAAGAGGACGAGGTCACTGAAACAGATTAATACAACAGGACGAGGTCCCAGAAACAGATTAATACAAGAGGACGAGGTTTGTGTAATAGATAAATATAACAGGACGAGGTCCCTGAAACAGGTTAATACAACATGACGAGGTCCCTGGAACAGATTAATACACCAGGACGAGGTCCTTGAAACAGATTAATACAAAAGGACGAGGTCCCTAAAACAGATTAACATAACAGGACGAGGTCCCTGGAACAGATTAATACACCAGGACGAGGTCCCTAAAAGAGATTAATACAAAAGGACGAAGTCCCTGAAACAGATTAATACAAGAGGACGAGGTCCCAGAAACAGAATAATATAACAGGACGTGGTCCCTAAAACAGATTAATAGAACAGGACAAGATACCAGAAACAGATTAATTCAAGAGGATGAGGTCCCAGAAACAGGTTAATACAACAGGACGAGGTCCTTGAAATAGATTAATAGAACAGGACGATGTTTCTGAAACAGATTAATACAACAGGACGAGGTCCCTGAAACAGATTAATACAACAGGACGAGGTCCCTGAAACAGATTAATGCAACAGGATGAGGTCCCTGAAACATATTAATACAAGAGGACGAAGTCCCTGAAACAGATTAATACAACAGGACGAGGTCCCTGAAACAGATTAATACAACAGGACGAGGTCCCTGAAACAGATTAATACAACAGGACGAGGTCCCTCAAACATATTAATACAACAGGACGAGGTCCCTGAAACAGGTTAATACAAGAGGACGAGGTCCGTGAAACAGATTAATACAACAGGACGAGGTCCCTCAAACATATTAATACAACAGGACAAGGTCCCTGAAACAGATTAATACAACAGGACGAGGTCACTGAAACAAATTAATACAACAGGACGAGGTCCCTGAAACAGATTAATACAACAGGATGAGATCCCTGAAACAGATTAATACAACAGGACGAGGTCCCTGAAAGAGATTAATGGAACAGGATGAGGTCCCTGAAACAGATTAATACAAGAGGACGAGATCCCTGAAACAGATAAATACAACAGGACGAGGTCCCTGAAACAGATTAATACAACAGGACGAGGTCCCTGAAACAGATTAATACAAAAGGACGAGGTCCCTGAAACAGATTAATACAACAGGATGACGTCCCTGAAACAGATTAATACAAGAGGACGAGGTCCCTGAAACAGATTAATGCAACAGGAAGAGGTCCCTGAAACAGATTAATACAACAGGACGAGATCCATGAAAAAGATTAATGGAACAGGATGAGGTCCCTGAAACAGATTAATACAAGAGGACGAGATCCCTGAAACAGATAAATACAACAGGACGAGGTCCCTGAAACAGATTAATACAACAGGACGAGGTCCCTGAAACAGATTAATACAAAAGGACGAGGTCCCTGAAACAGATTAATACAACAGGATGACGTCCCTGAAACAGATTAATACAAGAGGACGAGGTCCCTGAAACAGATTAATGCAACAGGATGAGGTCCCTGAAACAGATTAATACAAGAGGACGAAGTCCCTGAAACAGATTAATACAACAGGACGAGGTCCCTGAAACAGATTAATACAACAGGACGAGGTCCATGAAACAGATTAATATAACAGGACGAGGTCCCTGAAACAGGTTAATACAAGAGGACGAGGTCCCTGAAACAGATTAATACAACAGGACGAGGTCCCTGAAACAGATTAATGCAACAGGATGAGGTCCCTGAAACAGATTAATACAAGAAGACCAAGTCCCTGAAACAGATTAATACAACAGGACGAGGTCCCTGAAACAGATTAATACAACAGGACGAGGTCCTTGGAACAGATTAATACACCAGGACGAGGTCCTTTAAACAGATTAATACAAAAGGACGAGGTCCCTGAAACAGATTAATACAAAAGGACGAGGTCCCTGAAACAGATTAATACACCAGGACGAGGTCCCTAAAAGAGATTAATACAAAAGGACGAAGTCCCTGAAACAGATTAATACAAGAGGACGAGGTCCCAGATACAGAATAATATAACAGGACGTGGTCCCTAAAACAGATTAATAGAACAGGACAAGATACCAGAAACAGATTAATTCAAGAGGATGAGGTCCCAGAAACAGGTTAATACAACAGGACGAGGTCCTTGAAATAGATTAATACAACAGGACGAGGTCCCTGAAACTGATTAATACAACAGGACGAGGTCCCTGAAGCAGGTTAATATGAGAGGACGAGGTCCGTGAAACAGATAAATACAACAGGACGAGGTCCCTGAAACAGATTAATAGAGCCGGACTAGGTCCCTGAAAGAGATTAATACAACAGGATGAGGTCCCTGTAACAGATTAATACAGCAAGACGAGGTCCCTGAAACAGATTAATACAACAGGACGAGGTCCCTGTAACAGATTAATACAACAGGATGATGTCCCTGAAACAGATTAATGCAACAGGACGAGGTCCCTGAAACAGATAAATAGAAGAGGACGAGTTCCGTGTAACAGATTAATGCAACAGGACGAGGTCCCTGAAACAGATTAATAGAACAGGACGAGGTCCCTGAAACAGATTAATACAACAGGACGAGGTCCCTGTAACAGATTAATACAACAGGATGATGTCCCTGAAACAGGTTAATGCAACAGGACGAGGTCCCTGAAACAGATTAATACAAGAGGACGAGGTCACTGTAACAGATTAATGCAACAGGACGAGGTCCCTGAAACAGATTAATACAACAGGACGAGGTCCCTGAAACAGGTTAATACAAGAGGACGAGGTCCCTGAAACAGATTAATACAACAGGACGAGGTCCCAGAAACAGATTAATACAAGAGGACGAGGTTTGTGTAATAGATTAATATAACAGGACGAGGTCCCTGAAACAGGTTAATACAACATGACGAGGTCCCTGGAACAGATTAATACACCAGGACGAGGTCCTTGAAACAGATTAATACAAAAGGACGAGGTCCCTAAAACAGATTAACATAACAGGACGAGGTCCCTGGAACAGATTAATACACCAGGACGAGGTCCCTAAAAGAGATTAATACAAAAGGACGAAGTCCCTGAAACAGATTAATACAAGAGGACGAGGTCCCAGAAACAGAATAATATAACAGGACGTGGTCCCTAAAACAGATTAATAGAACAGGACAAGATACCAGAAACAGATTAATTCAAGAGGATGAGGTCCCAGAAACAGGTTAATACAACAGGACGAGGTCCTTGAAATAGATTAATAGAACAGGACGATGTTTCTGAAACAGATTAATACAACAGGACGAGGTCCCTGAAACAGATTAATACAACAGGACGAGGTCCCTGAAACAGATTAATGCAACAGGATGAGGTCCCTGAAACAGATTAATACAAGAGGACGAAGTCCCTGAAACAGATTAATACAACAGGACGAGGTCCCTGAAACAGATTAATACAACAGGACGAGGTCCCTGAAACAGATTAATACAACAGGACGAGGTCCCTCAAACATATTAATACAACAGGACGAGGTCCTGAAACAGGTTAATACAAGAGGACGAGGTCCGTGAAACAGATTAATACAACAGGACGAGGTCCCTCAAACATATTAATACAACAGGACCAGGTCCCTGAAACAGATTAATGCAACAGGACGAGGTTCCTGAAATAGATTACTACAACAGGACGATGTCCCTGTAACAGATTAATACAACAGGAGGAGGTCCCTGAAACAGATTAATATAACAGGACGAGGTCCCTGAAACTGATTAAAACAAGAGGACGAGGTCCCTGAAACAGTTTAATACAAGAGGACGAGGTCCGTGAAACAGATAAATACAACAGGACGAGGTCCCTGAAACTGATTAATACAAGAGGACGAGGTCCGTGAAACAGATAAATACAACAGGACGAGGTCCCTGAAACAGATTAATAGAGCAGGACTAGGTCCCTGAAAGAGATTAATACAACAGGATGAGGTCCCTGTAACAGATTAATACAGCAAGACGATGTCCCTGTAACAGATTAATACAACAGGACGAGGTCCATGAAACAGATTAATACAAGAGGACGAGGTCCGTGAAACAGATAAATACAACAGGACGAGGTCCCTGTAACAGATTAATACAGCAAGACGATGTCCCTGTAACAGATTAATACAACAGGACGAGGTCCCTGTAACAGATTAATGCAACAGGACGAGGTCCATGAAACAGATTAATACAACAGGACGAGGTCCCTGAAACAGAATATTGCAACAGGACGAGGTCCCTGTAATGGATTAATGCAACAGGACGAGGTTCCTGTAATAGATTAATGCAATAGGACGAGGTCCCTGATACAGATTAATACAACAGGACGAGGTCCCTGAAACAGATTAATACAACAGGACGAGGTCCCTGAAACAGATTAATACAACAGGACGAGGTCCCTGATACAGATTAATACAACAGGACGAGGTCCCTGATACAGATTAATACAACAGGACGAGGTCCCTGATACAGATTAATACAACAGGACGAGATCCCTGAAACAGATAAATACAACAGGACGAGGTCCCTGAAACAGATTAATACAAAAGGACGTGGTCCCTGAAACAGATTAATACAACAGGACGAGGTCCCTGAAACAGATTAATACAACAGGACGAGGTCCCTGAAACTGATTAATACAAGAGGACGAGGGCCCTGAAACAGATTAATACAAGAGGACGAGGTCCGTGAAACAGATAAATACAACAGGACGAGGTCCCTGAAACAGATTAATAGAGCAGGATGAGGACCTGTAACAGATTAATACAACAGGACAAGGTCCCTGTAACAGATTAATAGAACAGGACAAGGTCCATGAAAGAGATTAATACAACAGGATAAGGTCCCTGTAACAGATTAATACAGCAGGACGATGTCCCTGTTACAGATTAATACAACAGGACGATGTCCCTGAAACAGATTAATGCAAATGGACGAGGTCCCTGAAACAGATTAATGCAAATGGACGAGGTCCCTGAAACAGATTAATGCAACAGGATGAGGTCCCTGAAACAGATTAATACAAGAGGACGAAGTCCCTGAAACAGATTAATACAACAGGACGAGGTCCCTGAAACAGATTAATACAACAGGACGAGGTCCATGAAACAGATTAATATAACAGGACGAGGTCCCTGAAACAGGTTAATACCAGAGGACGAGGTCCCTGAAACAGATTAATACAACAGGACGAGGTCCGAGAAACAGATTAATACAACAGGACGAGGTCCGTGTAACAGATTAATATAACAGGACGAGGTCGCTGAAACAGGTTAATACAACATGACGAGGTCCCTGAAACAGATTAATCCAACAGGACAAGATCCCAGAAACAGATTAATTCAAGAGGATGAGGTCCCAGAAACAGGTTAATACAACAGGACGAGGTCCTTGAAATAGATTAATACAACAGGACGAGGTCGCTTAAACCAATTAATAGAACAGGACGAGGTCCCTAAAACAGATTAATACAAGAGGATGATGTTTCTGAAACAGATTAATACAACAGGACGACGTCCCTGGAACTGATTAATACAACAGGACGAGGTCCCTGAAACAGATTAATGCAGCAGGATGATGTCAGTGAAACAGATTAATACAACAGGACGAGGTCCCTGAAACTGATTAATACAACAGGACGAGGTCCCTGAAACAGATTAATACAAAAGGACGAGGTCCCTGAAACAGATTAATACAACAGGACGAGGTCCCTCAAACATATTAATACAACAGGACCAGGTCCCTGAAACAGATTAATGCAACAGGACGAGGTTCCTGAAATAGATACTACAACAGGACGATGTCCCTGTAACAGATTAATACAACAGGAGGAGGTCCCTGAAACAGATTAATATAACAGGACGAGGTCCCTGAAACTGATTAAAACAAGAGGACGAGGTCCCTGAAACAGTTTAATACAAGAGGACGAGGTCCGTGAAACAGATAAATACAACAGGACAAGGTCCCTGAAACAGATTAATACAACAGGACGAGGTCCCTGTAACAGATTAATACAACAGGATGATGTCCCTGAAACAGATTAATGCAACAGGACGAGGTCCCTGAAACAGATAAATAGAAGAGGACGAGTTCCGTGTAACAGATTAATGCAACAGGACGAGGTCCCTGAAACAGATTAATAGAACAGGACGAGGTCCCTGAAACAGATTAATACAACAGGACGATGTCCCTGTAACAGATTAATACAACAGGATGATGTCCCTGAAACAGGTTAATGCAACAGGACGAGCTCCCTGAAACGGATTAATACAAGAGGACGAGGTCCCTGTAACAGATTAATGCAACAGGACGAGGTCCCTGAAACAGATTAATACAACAGGACGAGATCCCTGAAACAGATTAATAGAACAGGACGAGGTACCTGAAACAGATTAATGCAACAGGAGGAGGTCCCTGAAACAGATTAATGCAACAGGACGAGGTCCCTGTAACAGATTATTGCAAGAGGACGAGGTCCCTGAAACAGATGAATACAAAAGGACGAGGTCCCTGTAACAGATTAATGCAACAGGACGAGGTCCCTGTAACAGATTAATGCAATAGGACGAGGTCCCTGAAACAGATTAATACAACAGGACGAGATCCCTGAAACAGATAAATACAACAGGACGAGGTCCCTGAAACTGATTAATACAAGAGGACGAGGGCCCTGAAACAGATTAATACAAGAGGACGAGGTCCGTGAAACAGATAAATACAACAGGACGAGGTCCCTGTAACAGATTAATACAGCAAGACGATGTCCCTGTAACAGATTAATACAACAGGACGAGGTCCCTGTAACAGATTAATGCAACAGGACGAGGTCCATGAAACAGATTAATACAACAGGACGAGGTCCCTGAAACAGAATATTGCAACAGGACGAGGTCCCTGTAATGGATTAATGCAACAGGACGAGGTTCCTGTAATAGATTAATGCAATAGGACGAGGTCCCTGATACAGATTAATACAACAGGACGAGGTCCCTGAAACAGATTAATACAACAGGACGAGGTCCCTGAAACAGATTAATACAACAGGACGAGGTCCCTGATACAGATTAATACAACAGGACGAGGTCCCTGATACAGATTAATACAACAGGACGAGGTCCCTGATACAGATTAATACAACAGGACGAGATCCCTGAAACAGATAAATACAACAGGACGAGGTCCCTGAAACAGATTAATACAAAAGGACGTGGTCCCTGAAACAGATTAATACAACAGGACGAGGTCCCTGAAACAGATTAATACAACAGGACGAGGTCCCTGAAACTGATTAATACAAGAGGACGAGGGCCCTGAAACAGATTAATACAAGAGGACGAGGTCCGTGAAACAGATAAATACAACAGGACGAGGTCCCTGAAACAGATTAATAGAGCAGGATGAGGACCTGTAACAGATTAATACAACAGGACAAGGTCCCTGTAACAGATTAATAGAACAGGACAAGGTCCATGAAAGAGATTAATACAACAGGATAAGGTCCCTGTAACAGATTAATACAGCAGGACGATGTCCCTGTTACAGATTAATACAACAGGACGATGTCCCTGAAACAGATTAATGCAAATGGACGAGGTCCCTGAAACAGATTAATGCAAATGGACGAGGTCCCTGAAACAGATTAATGCAACAGGATGAGGTCCCTGAAACAGATTAATACAAGAGGACGAAGTCCCTGAAACAGATTAATACAACAGGACGAGGTCCCTGAAACAGATTAATACAACAGGACGAGGTCCATGAAACAGATTAATATAACAGGACGAGGTCCCTGAAACAGGTTAATACCAGAGGACGAGGTCCCTGAAACAGATTAATACAACAGGACGAGGTCCGAGAAACAGATTAATACAACAGGACGAGGTCCGTGTAACAGATTAATATAACAGGACGAGGTCGCTGAAACAGGTTAATACAACATGACGAGGTCCCTGAAACAGATTAATACAACAGGACAAGATCCCAGAAACAGATTAATTCAAGAAGATGAGGTCCCAGAAACAGGTTAATACAACAGGACGAGGTCCTTGAAATAGATTAATACAACAGGACGAGGTCGCTTAAACCAATTAATAGAACAGGACGAGGTCCCTAAAACAGATTAATACAAGAGGATGATGTTTCTGAAACAGATTAATACAACAGGACGACGTCCCTGGAACTGATTAATACAACAGGACGAGGTCCCTGAAACAGATTAATGCAGCAGGATGATGTCAGTGAAACAGATTAATACAACAGGACGAGGTCCCTGAAACTGATTAATACAACAGGACGAGGTCCCTGAAACAGATTAATACAAAAGGACGAGGTCCCTGAAACAGATTAATACAACAGGACGAGGTCCCTCAAACATATTAATACAACAGGACCAGGTCCCTGAAACAGATTAATGCAACAGGACGAGGTTCCTGAAATAGATACTACAACAGGACGATGTCCCTGTAACAGATTAATACAACAGGAGGAGGTCCTTGAAACAGATTAATATAACAGGACGAGGTCCCTGAAACTGATTAAAACAAGAGGACGAGGTCCCTGAAACAGTTTAATACAAGAGGACGAGGTCCGTGAAACAGATAAATACAACAGGACAAGGTCCCTGAAACAGATTAATACAACAGGACGAGGTCCCTGTAACAGATTAATACAACAGGATGATGTCCCTGAAACAGATTAATGCAACAGGACGAGGTCCCTGAAACAGATAAATAGAAGAGGACGAGTTCCGTGTAACAGATTAATGCAACAGGACGAGGTCCCTGAAACAGATTAATAGAACAGGACGAGGTCCCTGAAACAGATTAATACAACAGGACGATGTCCCTGTAACAGATTAATACAACAGGATGATGTCCCTGAAACAGGTTAATGCAACAGGACGAGCTCCCTGAAACGGATTAATACAAGAGGACGAGGTCCCTGTAACAGATTAATGCAACAGGACGAGGTCCCTGAAACAGATTAATACAACAGGACGAGATCCCTGAAACAGATTAATAGAACAGGACGAGGTACCTGAAACAGATTAATGCAACAGGAGGAGGTCCCTGAAACAGATTAATGCAACAGGACGAGGTCCCTGTAACAGATTATTGCAAGAGGACGAGGTCCCTGAAACAGATGAATACAAAAGGACGAGGTCCCTGTAACAGATTAATGCAACAGGACGAGGTCCCTGTAACAGATTAATGCAATAGGACGAGGTCCCTGAAACAGATTAATACAACAGGACGAGGTCACTGAAACAAATTAATACAACAGGACGAGGTCCCTGAAACAGATTAATACAACAGGATGAGATCCCTGAAACAGATTAATACAACAGGACGAGGTCCCTGAAAGAGATTAATGGAACAGGATGAGGTCCCTGAAACAGATTAATACAAGAGGACGAGATCCCTGAAACAGATAAATACAACAGGACGAGGTCCCTGAAACAGATTAATACAACAGGACGAGGTCCCTGAAACAGATTAATACAAAAGGACGAGGTCCCTGAAACAGATTAATACAACAGGATGACGTCCCTGAAACAGATTAATACAAGAGGACGAGGTCCCTGAAACAGATTAATGCAACAGGAAGAGGTCCCTGAAACAGATTAATACAACAGGACGAGATCCATGAAAAAGATTAATGGAACAGGATGAGGTCCCTGAAACAGATTAATACAAGAGGACGAGATCCCTGAAACAGATAAATACAACAGGACGAGGTCCCTGAAACAGATTAATACAACAGGACGAGGTCCCTGAAACAGATTAATACAAAAGGACGAGGTCCCTGAAACAGATTAATACAACAGGATGACGTCCCTGAAACAGATTAATACAAGAGGACGAGGTCCCTGAAACAGATTAATGCAACAGGATGAGGTCCCTGAAACAGATTAATACAAGAGGACGAAGTCCCTGAAACAGATTAATACAACAGGACGAGGTCCCTGAAACAGATTAATACAACAGGACGAGGTCCATGAAACAGATTAATATAACAGGACGAGGTCCCTGAAACAGGTTAATACAAGAGGACGAGGTCCCTGAAACAGATTAATACAACAGGACGAGGTCCCTGAAACAGATTAATGCAACAGGATGAGGTCCCTGAAACAGATTAATACAAGAAGACCAAGTCCCTGAAACAGATTAATACAACAGGACGAGGTCCCTGAAACAGATTAATACAACAGGACGAGGTCCTTGGAACAGATTAATACACCAGGACGAGGTCCTTTAAACAGATTAATACAAAATGACGAGGTCCCTAAAGCAGATTAATATAACAGGACGAGGTCCCTGAAACAGATTAATACACCAGGACGAGGTCCCTAAAAGAGATTAGTACAAAAGGACGAAGTCCCTGAAACAGATTAATACAAGAGGACGAGGTCCCAGATACAGAATAATATAACAGGACGTGGTCCCTAAAACAGATTAATAGAACAGGACAAGATACCAGAAACAGATTAATTCAAGAGGATGAGGTCCCAGAAACAGGTTAATACAACAGGACGAGGTCCTTGAAATAGATTAATACAACAGGACGAGGTCCCTGAAACTGATTAATACAACAGGACGAGGTCCCTGAAGCAGGTTAATATGAGAGGACGAGGTCCGTGAAACAGATAAATACAACAGGACGAGGTCCCTGAAACAGATTAATAGAGCCGGACTAGGTCCCTGAAAGAGATTAATACAACAGGATGAGGTCCCTGTAACAGATTAATACAGCAAGACGATGTCCCTGTAACAGATTAATACAACAGGACGAGGTCCCTGAAACAGATTAATACAACAGGACGAGGTCCCTGTAAAAGATTAATACAACAGGACAAGGTCCCTTTAACAGATTAATAGAACAGGACTAGGTCCCTGAAAGAGATTAATACAACAGGACGAGGTCCCTGAAACAGATTAATGCAAGAGGACGAGGTCACTGTAACAGATTAATGCAACAGGACGAGGTCCCTGAAACAGATTAATACAACAGGACGAGGTCCCTGAAACATATTAATACAACAGGACGAGGTCCCTGAAAGAGATTAATACAAAAGGACGAGGTCCCTGAAACAGATTAATACAACAGGACGACGTCCCTGAAACAGATTAATGCAACAGGACGAGGTCCATGAAACAGATTAATACAACAGGACGAGGTCCCTGAAACAGATTAATGCAACAGGACGAGGTCCATGAAACAGATTAATACAACAGGACGAGGTCACTGAAACAGATTAATGCAACAGGACGAGGTCCCTGAAACAGATTAATACAACAGGACGAGGTCCCTGAAACAGATTAATGCAACAGGACGAGGTCCCTGAAACAGATTAATGCAACAGGACGAGGTCCCTGAAACAGATTAATACAACAGGACGAGGTCCCTGAAACAGATTAATACAACAGGACGAGGTTACTGAAACAGATTAATGCAACAGGACGAGGTCCCTGAAACAGATTAATACAACAGGACGAGGTCCCTGAAACAGATTAATGCAACAGGACGAGGTCCCTGGAACAGATTATTGCAAGAGGACGAGGTCCCTGAAACAGATGAATACAAAAGGACGAGGTCCCTGTAACAGATTAATGCAACAGGACGAGGTCCCTGAAACAGATTAATGCAACAGGACGAGGTCCATGAAACAGATTAATACAACAGGACGAGGTCACTGAAACAGATTAATGCAACAGGACGAGGTCCCTGAAACAGATTAATACAACAGGACGAGGTCCCTGAAACAGAATATTGCAACAGGACGAGGTCCCTGTATCAGATTAATGCAACAGGACGAGGTCCCTGTAACAGATTAATGCAATAGGACGAGGTCCCTGAAACAGATTAATACAACAGGACGAGGTCCCTGAAACAGATTAATACAACAGGATGAGATCCCTGAAACAGATTAATACAACAGGACGAGGTCCCTGAAACAGATTAATGGAACAGGATGAGGTCCCTGAAACAGATTAATATTAGAGGACGAGATCCCTGAAACAGATTAATGGAACAGGATGAGGTCCCTGAAACAGATTAATACAAGAGGACGAGATCCCTGAAACAGATAAATACAACAGGACGAGGTCCCTGAAACAGATTAATACAACAGGACAAGGTCCCTGAAACAGATTAATGCAGCAGGATGATGTCAGTGAAACATATTAGTACAACAGGACGAGGTCCCTGAAACAGATTAATAGAACAGGACGAGGTACCTGAAACAGATTAATGCAACAGGAGGAGGTCCCTGAAACAGATTAATGCAACAGGACGAGGTCCCTGTAACAGATTATTGCAAGAGGACGAGGTCCCTGAAACAGATGAATACAAAAGGACGAGGTCCCTGTAACAGATTAATGCAACAGGACGAGGTCCCTGTAACAGATTAATGCAATAGGACGAGATCCCTGAAACAGATTAATAGAAAAGGACGAGGTACCTGAAACAGATTAATGCAACAGGAGGAGGTCCCTGAAACAGATTAATGCAACAGGACGAGGTCCCTGTAACAGATTATTGCAAGAGGACGAGGTCCCTGAAACAGATGAATACAAAAGGACGAGGTCCCTGTAACAGATTAATGCAACAGGACGAGGTCCCTGTAACAGATTAATGCAATAGGACGAGGTCCCTGAAACAGATTAATACAACAGGACGAGATCCCTGAAACAGATAAATACAACAGGACGAGGTCCCTGAAACTGATTAATACAAGAGGACGAGGGCCCTGAAACAGATTAATACAAGAGGACGAGGTCCGTGAAACAGATAAATACAACAGGACGAGGTCCCTGTAACAGATTAATACAGCAAGACGATGTCCCTGTAACAGATTAATACAACAGGACGAGGTCCCTGTAACAGATTAATGCAACAGGACGAGGTCCATGAAACAGATTAATACAACAGGACGAGGTCCCTGAAACAGAATATTGCAACAGGACGAGGTCCCTGTAATGGATTAATGCAACAGGACGAGGTTCCTGTAATAGATTAATGCAATAGGACGAGGTCCCTGATACAGATTAATACAACAGGACGAGGTCCCTGAAACAGATTAATACAACAGGACGAGGTCCCTGAAACAGATTAATACAACAGGACGAGGTCCCTGATACAGATTAATACAACAGGACGAGGTCCCTGATACAGATTAATACAACAGGACGAGGTCCCTGATACAGATTAATACAACAGGACGAGATCCCTGAAACAGATAAATACAACAGGACGAGGTCCCTGAAACAGATTAATACAAAAGGACGTGGTCCCTGAAACAGATTAATACAACAGGACGAGGTCCCTGAAACAGATTAATACAACAGGACGAGGTCCCTGAAACTGATTAATACAAGAGGACGAGGGCCCTGAAACAGATTAATACAAGAGGACGAGGTCCGTGAAACAGATAAATACAACAGGACGAGGTCCCTGAAACAGATTAATAGAGCAGGATGAGGACCTGTAACAGATTAATACAACAGGACAAGGTCCCTGTAACAGATTAATAGAACAGGACAAGGTCCATGAAAGAGATTAATACAACAGGATAAGGTCCCTGTAACAGATTAATACAGCAGGACGATGTCCCTGTTACAGATTAATACAACAGGACGATGTCCCTGAAACAGATTAATGCAAATGGACGAGGTCCCTGAAACAGATTAATGCAAATGGACGAGGTCCCTGAAACAGATTAATGCAACAGGATGAGGTCCCTGAAACAGATTAATACAAGAGGACGAAGTCCCTGAAACAGATTAATACAACAGGACGAGGTCCCTGAAACAGATTAATACAACAGGACGAGGTCCATGAAACAGATTAATATAACAGGACGAGGTCCCTGAAACAGGTTAATACCAGAGGACGAGGTCCCTGAAACAGATTAATACAACAGGACGAGGTCCGAGAAACAGATTAATACAACAGGACGAGGTCCGTGTAACAGATTAATATAACAGGACGAGGTCGCTGAAACAGGTTAATACAACATGACGAGGTCCCTGAAACAGATTAATACAACAGGACAAGATCCCAGAAACAGATTAATTCAAGAGGATGAGGTCCCAGAAACAGGTTAATACAACAGGACGAGGTCCTTGAAATAGATTAATACAACAGGACGAGGTCGCTTAAACCAATTAATAGAACAGGACGAGGTCCCTAAAACAGATTAATACAAGAGGATGATGTTTCTGAAACAGATTAATACAACAGGACGACGTCCCTGGAACTGATTAATACAACAGGACGAGGTCCCTGAAACAGATTAATGCAGCAGGATGATGTCAGTGAAACAGATTAATACAACAGGACGAGGTCCCTGAAACTGATTAATACAACAGGACGAGGTCCCTGAAACAGATTAATACAAAAGGACGAGGTCCCTGAAACAGATTAATACAACAGGACGAGGTCCCTCAAACATATTAATACAACAGGACCAGGTCCCTGAAACAGATTAATGCAACAGGACGAGGTTCCTGTAACAGATTAATACAACAGGAGGAGGTCCTTGAAACAGATTAATATAACAGGACGAGGTCCCTGAAACTGATTAAAACAAGAGGACGAGGTCCCTGAAACAGTTTAATACAAGAGGACGAGGTCCGTGAAACAGATAAATACAACAGGACAAGGTCCCTGAAACAGATTAATACAACAGGACGAGGTCCCTGTAACAGATTAATACAACAGGATGATGTCCCTGAAACAGATTAATGCAACAGGACGAGGTCCCTGAAACAGATAAATAGAAGAGGACGAGTTCCGTGTAACAGATTAATGCAACAGGACGAGGTCCCTGAAACAGATTAATAGAACAGGACGAGGTCCCTGAAACAGATTAATACAACAGGACGATGTCCCTGTAACAGATTAATACAACAGGATGATGTCCCTGAAACAGGTTAATGCAACAGGACGAGCTCCCTGAAACGGATTAATACAAGAGGACGAGGTCCCTGTAACAGATTAATGCAACAGGACGAGGTCCCTGAAACAGATTAATACAACAGGACGAGATCCCTGAAACAGATTAATAGAACAGGACGAGGTACCTGAAACAGATTAATGCAACAGGAGGAGGTCCCTGAAACAGATTAATGCAACAGGACGAGGTCCCTGTAAAAGATTATTGCAAGAGGACGAGGTCCCTGAAACAGATGAATACAAAAGGACGAGGTCCCTGTAACAGATTAATGCAACAGGACGAGGTCCCTGTAACAGATTAATGCAATAGGACGAGGTCCCTGAAACAGATTAATACAACAGGACGAGGTCACTGAAACAAATTAATACAACAGGACGAGGTCCCTGAAACAGATTAATACAACAGGATGAGATCCCTGAAACAGATTAATACAACAGGACGAGGTCCCTGAAAGAGATTAATGGAACAGGATGAGGTCCCTGAAACAGCTTAATACAAGAGGACGAGATCCCTGAAACAGATAAATACAACAGGACGAGGTCCCTGAAACAGATTAATACAACAGGACGAGGTCCCTGAAACAGATTAATACAAAAGGACGAGGTCCCTGAAACAGATTAATACAACAGGATGACGTCCCTGAAACAGATTAATACAAGAGGACGAGGTCCCTGAAACAGATTAATGCAACAGGAAGAGGTCCCTGAAACAGATTAATACAACAGGACGAGATCCATGAAAAAGATTAATGGAACAGGATGAGGTCCCTGAAACAGATTAATACAAGAGGACGAGATCCCTGAAACAGATAAATACAACAGGACGAGGTCCCTGAAACAGATTAATACAACAGGACGAGGTCCCTGAAACAGATTAATACAAAAGGACGAGGTCCCTGAAACAGATTAATACAACAGGATGACGTCCCTGAAACAGATTAATACAAGAGGACGAGGTCCCTGAAACAGATTAATGCAACAGGATGAGGTCCCTGAAACAGATTAATACAAGAGGACGAAGTCCCTGAAACAGATTAATACAACAGGACGAGGTCCCTGAAACAGATTAATACAACAGACGAGGTCCATGAAACAGATTAATATAACAGGACGAGGTCCCTGAAACAGGTTAATACAAGAGGACGAGGTCCCTGAAACAGATTAATACAACAGGACGAGGTCCCTGAAACAGATTAATGCAACAGGATGAGGTCCCTGAAACAGATTAATACAAGAAGACCAAGTCCCTGAAACAGATTAATACAACAGGACGAGGTCCCTGAAACAGATTAATACAACAGGACGAGGTCCTTGGAACAGATTAATACACCAGGACGAGGTCCTTTAAACAGATTAATACAAAATGACGAGGTCCCTAAAGCAGATTAATATAACAGGACGAGGTCCCTGAAACAGATTAATACACCAGGACGAGGTCCCTAAAAGAGATTAGTACAAAAGGACGAAGTCCCTGAAACAGATTAATACAAGAGGACGAGGTCCCAGATACAGAATAATATAACAGGACGTGGTCCCTAAAACAGATTAATAGAACAGGACAAGATACCAGAAACAGATTAATTCAAGAGGATGAGGTCCCAGAAACAGGTTAATACAACAGGACGAGGTCCTTGAAATAGATTAATACAACAGGACGAGGTCCCTGAAACTGATTAATACAACAGGACGAGGTCCCTGAAGCAGGTTAATATGAGAGGACGAGGTCCGTGAAACAGATAAATACAACAGGACGAGGTCCCTGAAACAGATTAATAGAGCCGGACTAGGTCCCTGAAAGAGATTAATACAACAGGATGAGGTCCCTGTAACAGATTAATACAGCAAGACGATGTCCCTGTAACAGATTAATACAACAGGACGAGGTCCCTGAAACAGATTAATACAACAGGACGAGGTCCCTGTAAAAGATTAATACAACAGGACAAGGTCCCTTTAACAGATTAATAGAACAGGACTAGGTCCCTGAAAGAGATTAATACAACAGGATGATGTCCCTGAAACAGATTAATGCAACAGGACGAGGTCCCTGAAACAGATTAATGCAAGAGGACGAGGTCACTGTAACAGATTAATGCAACAGGACGAGGTCCCTGAAACAGATTAATACAACAGGACGAGGTCCCTGAAACATATTAATACAACAGGACGAGGTCCCTGAAAGAGATTAATACAAAAGGACGAGGTCCCTGAAACAGATTAATACAACAGGACGACGTCCCTGAAACAGATTAATGCAACAGGACGAGGTCCATGAAACAGATTAATACAACAGGACGAGGTCCCTGAAACAGATTAATGCAACAGGACGAGGTCCATGAAACAGATTAATACAACAGGACGAGGTCACTGAAACAGATTAATGCAACAGGACGAGGTCCCTGAAACAGATTAATACAACAGGACGAGGTCCCTGAAACAGATTAATGCAACAGGACGAGGTCCCTGAAACAGATTAATGCAACAGGACGAGGTCCCTGAAACAGATTAATACAACAGGACGAGGTCCCTGAAACAGATTAATACAACAGGACGAGGTTACTGAAACAGATTAATGCAACAGGACGAGGTCCCTGAAACAGATTAATACAACAGGACGAGGTCCCTGAAACAGATTAATGCAACAGGACGAGGTCCCTGGAACAGATTATTGCAAGAGGACGAGGTCCCTGAAACAGATGAATACAAAAGGACGAGGTCCCTGTAACAGATTAATGCAACAGGACGAGGTCCCTGAAACAGATTAATGCAACAGGACGAGGTCCATGAAACAGATTAATACAACAGGACGAGGTCACTGAAACAGATTAATGCAACAGGACGAGGTCCCTGAAACAGATTAATACAACAGGACGAGGTCCCTGAAACAGAATATTGCAACAGGACGAGGTCCCTGTATCAGATTAATGCAACAGGACGAGGTCCCTGTAACAGATTAATGCAATAGGACGAGGTCCCTGAAACAGATTAATACAACAGGACGAGGTCCCTGAAACAGATTAATACAACAGGATGAGATCCCTGAAACAGATTAATACAACAGGACGAGGTCCCTGAAACAGATTAATGGAACAGGATGAGGTCCCTGAAACAGATTAATATTAGAGGACGAGATCCCTGAAACAGATTAATGGAACAGGATGAGGTCCCTGAAACAGATTAATACAAGAGGACGAGATCCCTGAAACAGATAAATACAACAGGACGAGGTCCCTGAAACAGATTAATACAACAGGACAAGGTCCCTGAAACAGATTAATGCAGCAGGATGATGTCAGTGAAACATATTAGTACAACAGGACGAGGTCCCTGAAACTGATTAATACAACAGGACGAGGTCCCTGAAGCAGATTAATACAAAAGGACGAGGTCCCTGAAACAGATTAATACAACAGGATGACGTCCCTGAAACAGATTAATACAAGAGGACGAGGTCCCTGAAACGGATTAATGCAACAGGAAGAGGTCCCTGAAACTGATTAATACAACAGGACGAGGTCCCTGAAACAGATTAATGGAACAGGATGAGGTCCCTGAAACAGATTAATACAAGAGGACGAGATCCCTGAAACAGATAAATACAACAGGACGAGGTCCCTGAAACAGATTAATACAACAGGACAAGGTCCCTGAAACAGATTAATGCAGCAGGATGATGTCAGTGAAACATATTAATACAACAGGACGAGGTCCCTGAAACTGATTAATACAACAGGACGAGGTCCCTGAAGCAGGTTAATACAAGAGGACGAGGTCCGTGAAACAGATAAATACAACAGGACGAGGTCCCTGAAACAGATTAATAGAGCAGGACTAGGTCCCTGAAAGAGATTAATACAACAGGATGAGGTCCCTGTAACAGATTAATACAACAGGACAAGGTCCCTTTAACAGATTAATAGAACAGGACTAGGTCCCTGAAAGAGATTAATACAACAGGATGATGTCCCTGAAACAGATTAATGCAACAGGACGAGGTCCCTGAAACAGATTAATACAAGAGGACGAGGTCACTGTAACAGATTAATGCAACAGGACGTGGTCCCTGAAACAGATTAATACAACAGGACGAGGTCCCTGAAACAGGTTAATACAAGAGGACGAGGTCCCTGAAACAGATTAATACAACAGGACGAGGTCCCAGAAACAGATTAATACAAGAGGACGAGGTTCGTGTAATAGATTAATATAACAGGACGAGGTCCCTGAAACAGGTTAATACAACATGACGAGGTCCCTGGAACAGATTAATACACCAGGACGAGGTCCTTGAAACAGATTAATACAAAAGGACGAGGTCCCTAAAACAGATTAACATAACAGGACGAGGTCCCTGGAACAGATTAATACACCAGGACGAGGTCCCTAAAAGAGATTAATACAAAAGGACGAAGTCCCTGAAACAGATTAATACAAGAGGACGAGGTCCCAGAAACAGATTAATAGAACAGGACAAGATACCAGAAACAGATTAATTCAAGAGGATGAGGTCGCAGAAACAGGTTAATACAACAGGACGAGGTCCTTGAAATAGATTAATACAACAGGACGATGTTTCTGAAACAGATTAATACAACAGGACGACGTTCCTGAAACAGATTAATACAAGAGGACGACGTCCCTGAAACAGATTAATACAACAGGACGAGGTCCCTGAAACAGATTAATACAAGAGGACGAGGTCCGTGAAACAGATAAATACAACAGGACGAGGTCCCTGAAACAGATTAATAGAGCAGGACTAGGTCCCTGAAAGAAATTAATACAACAGGATGAGGTCCCTGTAACAGATTAATACAGCAAGACGATGTCCCTGTAACAGATTAATACAACAGGACGAGGTCCCTGAAACAGATTAATACAACAGGACGAGGTCCCTGTAACAGATTAATACAACAGGACAAGGTCCCTTTAACAGATTAATAGAACAGGACTAGGTCCCTGAAAGAGATTAATACAACAGGATGAGGTCCCTGTAACAGATTAATACAGCAAGACGATGTCCCTGTAACAGATTAATACAACAGGACGAGGTCCCTGTAACAGATTAATGCAACAGGACGAGGTCCATGAAACAGATTAATACAACAGGACGAGGTCCCTGAAACAGAATATTGCAACAGGACGAGGTCCCTGTAATGGATTAATGCAACAGGACGAGGTTCCTGTAATAGATTAATGCAACAGGACGAGGTCCCTGATACAGATTAATACAACAGGACGAGGTCCCTGAAACAGATTAATACAACAGGACGAGGTCCCTGAAACAGATTAATACAACAGGACGAGGTCCCTGATACAGATTAATACAACAGGACGAGGTCCCTGATACAGATTAATACAACAGGACGAGGTCCCTGATACAGATTAATACAACAGGACGAGATCCCTGAAACAGATAAATACAACAGGACGAGGTCCCTGAAACAGATTAATACAAAAGGACGAGGTCCCTGAAACAGATTAATACAACAGGACGAGGTCCCTGAAACAGATTAATACAACAGGACGAGGTCCCTGAAACTGATTAATACAAGAGGACGAGGGCCCTGAAACAGATTAATACAAGAGGACGAGGTCCGTGAAACAGATAAATACAACAGGACGAGGTCCCTGAAACAGATTAATAGAGCAGGATGAGGACCTGTAACAGATTAATACAACAGGACAAGGTCCCTGTAACAGATTAATAGAACAGGACAAGGTCCCTGAAAGAGATTAATACAACAGGATAAGGTCCCTGTAACAGATTAATACAGCAGGACGATGTCCCTGTTACAGATTAATACAACAGGACGATGTCCCTGAAACAGATTAATGCAAATGGACGAGGTCCATGAAACAGATTAATGCAAATGGACGAGGTCCCTGAAACAGATTAATGCAACAGGATGAGGTCCCTGAAACAGATTAATACAAGAGGACGAAGTCCCTGAAACAGATTAATACAACAGGACGAGGTCCCTGAAACAGATTAATACAACAGGACGAGGTCCATGAAACAGATTAATATAACAGGACGAGGTCCCTGAAACAGGTTAATACCAGAGGACGAGGTCCCTGAAACAGATTAATACAAGAGGACGAGGTCCGTGAAACAGATAAATACAACAGGACGAGGTCCCTGAAACAGATTAATAGAGCAGGACTAGGTCCCTGAAAGAGATTAATACAACAGGATGAGGTCCCTGTAACAGATTAATACAGCAAGACGATGTCCCTGTAACAGATTAATACAACAGGACGAGGTCCCTGAAACAGATTAATACAACAGGACGAGGTCCCTGTAACAGATTAATACAACAGGACAAGGTCCCTTTAACAGATTAATAGAACAGGACTAGGTCCCTGAAAGAGATTAATACAACAGGATGAGGTCCCTGTAACAGATTAATACAGCAAGACGATGTCCCTGTAACAGATTAATACAACAGGACGAGGTCCCTGTAACAGATTAATGCAACAGGACGAGGTCCATGAAACAGATTAATACAACAGGACGAGGTCCCTGAAACAGAATATTGCAACAGGACGAGGTCCCTGTAATGGATTAATGCAACAGGACGAGGTTCCTGTAATAGATTAATGCAACAGGACGAGGTCCCTGATACAGATTAATACAACAGGGCGAGGTCCCTGAAACAGATTAATACAACAGGACGAGGTCCCTGAAACAGATTAATACAACAGGACGAGGTCCCTGATACAGATTAATACAACAGGACGAGGTCCCTGATACAGATTAATACAACAGGACGAGGTCCCTGATACAGATTAATACAACAGGACGAGATCCCTGAAACAGATAAATACAACAGGACGAGGTCCCTGAAACAGATTAATACAAAAGGACGAGGTCCCTGAAACAGATTAATACAACAGGACGAGGTCCCTGAAACAGATTAATGCAACAGGACGAGGTCCCTGAAACTGATTAATACAAGAGGACGAGGGCCCTGAAACAGATTAATACAAGAGGACGAGGTCCGTGAAACAGATAAATACAACAGGACGAGGTCCCTGAAACAGATTAATACAACAGGACGAGGTCCCTGAAACAGATTAATAGAGCAGGATGAGGACCTGTAACAGATTAATACAATAGGACAAGGTCCCTGTAACAGATTAATAGAACAGGACAAGGTCCCTGAAAGAGATTAATACAACAGGATAAGGTCCCTGTAACAGATTAATACAGCAGGACGATGTCCCTGTTACAGATTAATACAACAGGACGATGTCCCTGAAACAGATTAATGCAAATGGACGAGGTCCCTGAAACAGATTAATGCAAATGGACGAGGTCCCTGAAACAGATTAATGCAACAGGATGAGGTCCCTGAAACAGATTAATACAAGAGGACGAAGTCCCTGAAACAGATTAATACAACAGGACGAGGTCCCTGAAACAGATTAATACAAGAGGACGAGGTCCATGAAACAGATTAATATAACAGGACGAGGTCCCTGGAACAGGTTAATACCAGAGGACGAGGTCCCTGAAACAGATTAATACAACAGGACGAGGTCCGAGAAACAGATTAATACAACAGGACGAGGTCCGTGTAACAGATTAATATAACATGACGAGGTCCCTGAAACAGATTAATACAACAGGACAAGATCCCAGAAACAGATTAATTCAAGAGGATGAGGTCCCAGAAACAGGTTAATACAACAGGACGAGGTCCTTGAAATAGATTAATACAACAGGACGAGGTCGCTTAAACCAATTAATAGAACAGGACGAGGTCCCTAAAACAGATTAATACAAGAGGATGATGTTTCTGAAACAGATTAATACAACAGGACGAGGTCCCTGGAACAGATTAATACAACAGGACGAGGTCCCTGAAACTGATTAATACAAAAGGACGAGGTCCCTGAAACAGATTAATACAACAGGACGAGGTCCCTCAAACATATTAATACAACAGGACCAGGTCCCTGAAACAGATTAATGCAACAGGACGAGGTCCCTCAAACATATTAATACAACAGGACCAGGTCCCTGAAACAGATTAATACAACAGGACGAGGTCCCTCAAACATATTAATACAACAGGACCAGGTCCCTGAAACAGATTAATACAACAGGACGAGGTCCCTCAAACATATTAATACAACAGGACCAGGTCCCTGAAACAGATTAATACAACAGGACGAGGTCCCTCAAACATATTAATACAACAGGACCAGGTCCCTGAAACAGATTAATACAACAGGACGAGGTCCCTCAAACATATTAATACAACAGGACCAGGTCCCTGAAACAGATTAATACAACAGGACGAGGTCCCTCAAACATATTAATACAACAGGACCAGGTCCCTGAAACAGATTAATGCAACAGGACGAGGTCCCTCAAACATATTAATACAACAGGACCAGGTCCCTGAAACAGATTAATACAACAGGACGAGGTCCCTCAAACATATTAATACAACAGGACCAGGTCCCTGAAACAGATTAATACAACAGGACGAGGTCCCTCAAACATATTAATACAACAGGACCAGGTCCCTGAAACAGATTAATACAACAGGACGAGGTCCCTCAAACATATTAATACAACAGGACCAGGTCCCTGAAACAGATTAATACAACAGGACAAGGTCCCTCAAACATATTAATACAACAGGACCAGGTCCCTGAAACAGATTAATACAACAGGACGAGGTCCCTCAAACATATTAATACAACAGGACCAGGTCCCTGAAATAGATTACTACAACAGGACGATGTCACTGTAACAGATTAATACAACAGGAGGAGGTCCCTGAAACAGATTTATATAACAGGATGAGGTCCCTGAAACTGATTAAAACAAGAGGACGAGGTCCCTGAAACAGTTTAATACAAGAGGACGAGGTCCGTGAAACAGATAAATACAACAGGACAAGGTCCCTGAAACAGATTAATATAACAGGACGAGGTCCCTGTAACAGATTAATACAACAGGATGATGTACCTGAAACAGATTAATGCAACAGGACGAGGTCCCTGAAACAGATAAATAGAAGAGGACGAGTTCCGTGTAACAGATTAATGCAACAGGACGAGGTCCCTGAAACAGATTAATAGAACAGGACGAGGTCCCTGAAACAGATTAATACAACAGGACGAGGTCCCTGTAACAGATTATTACAACAGGATGATGTCCCTGAAACAGGTTAATGCAACAGGACGAGCTCCCTGAAACGGATTAATACAAGAGGACGAGGTCCCTGTAACAGATTAATGCAACAGGACGAGGTCCCTGAAACAGATTAATACAACAGGACGAGATCCCTGAAACAGATTAATAGAACAGGACGAGGTACCTGAAACAGATTAATGCAACAGGAGGAGGTCCCTGAAACAGATTAATGCAACAGGACGAGGTCCCTGTAACAGATTATTGCAAGAGGACGAGGTCCCTGAAACAGATGAATACAAAAGGACGAGGTCCCTGTAACAGATTAATGCAACAGGACGAGGTCCCTGTAACAGATTAATGCAATAGGACGAGGTCCCTGAAACAGATTAATACAACAGGACGAGGTCACTGAAACAGATTAATACAACAGGACGAGGTCCCTGAAACAGATTAATACAACAGGATGAGATCCCTGAAACAGATTAATACAACAGGACGAGGTCCCTGAAACAGATTAATGGAACAGGATGAGATCCCTGAAACAGATTAATACAAGAGGACGAGATCCCTGAAACAGATAAATACAACAGGACGAGGTCCCTGAAACAGATTAATACAACAGGATGACGTCCCTGAAACAGATTAATACAAGAGGACGAGGTCCCTGAAACAGATTAATGCAACAGGAAGAGGTCCCTGAAACAGATTAATACAACAGGACGAGATCCCTGAAAAAGATTAATGGAACAGGATGAGGTCCCTGAAACAGATTAATACAAGAGGACGAGATCCCTGAAACAGATAAATACAACAGGACGAGGTCCCTGAAACAGATTAATACAACAGGACGAGGTCCCTGAAACAGATTAATACAAAAGGACGAGGTCCCTGAAACAGATTAATACAACAGGATGACGTCCCTGAAACAGATTAATACAAGAGGACGAGGTCCCTGAAACAGATTAATACAAAAGGATGAGGTCCCTGAAACAGATTAATACAACAGGATGAGGTCCCTGAAACAGATTAATACAAGAGGACGAAGTCCCTGAAACAGATTAATACAACAGGACGAGGTCCCTGAAACAGATTAATACAACAGGACGAGGTCCATGAAACAGATTAATATAACAGGACGAGGTCCCTGAAACAGGTTAATACAAGAGGACGAGGTCCCTGAAACAGATTAATACAACAGGACGAGGTCCCTGAAACAGATTAATGCAACAGGATGAGGTCCCTGAAACAGATTAATACAAGAGGACGAAGTCCCTGAAACAGATTAATACAACAGGACGAGGTCCCTGAAACAGATTAATACAACAGGACGAGGTCCCTGAAACAGATAAATACACCAGGACGAGGTCCCTAAAAGAGATTAATACAAAAGGACGAAGTCCCTGAAACAGATTAATACAAGAGGACGAGGTCCCAGATACAGAATAATATAACAGGACGTGGTCCCTAAAACAGATTAATAGAACAGGACAAGATACCAGAAACAGATTAATTCAAGAGGATGAGGTCCCAGAAACAGGTTAATACAACAGGACGAGGTCCTTGAAATAGATTAATACAACAGGACGATGTTTCTGAAACGGATTAATACAACAGGACGACGTCCCTGAAACACATTAATACAAGAGGACGAAGTTTCTGAAACAGATTAATACAACAGGACGACGTCCCTGAAACAGATTAATACAACAGGACGAGGTCCCTGAAACAGATTAATGCAGCAGGACGAGGTCCCTGAAGCAGGTTAATACAACAGGACGACGTCCCTGAAACACATTAATACAAGAGGACGATGTTTCTGAAACAGATTAATACAACAGGACGACGTCCCTGAAACAGATTAATACAACAGGACGAGGTCCCTGAAATAGATTATTACAACAGGACGAGGTCGCTTAAACCAATTAATAGAACAGGACGAGGTCCCTAAAACAGATTAAAACAACAGGATGAGGTCCCTGAAACAGATTAATGCAGCAGGATGACGTCCCTGAAACAGATTAATACAAGAGGACGAGGTCCCTGAAACTGATTAATACAACAGGACGAGGTCCCTGAAACAGATTAATACAACAGGATGACGTCCCTGAAACAGATTAATACAAGAGGACGAGGTCCCTGAAACAGATTAATGCAACAGGATGAGGTCCCTGAAACAGATTAATACAACAGGACGATGTCGCTGAAACTGATTAATAGAAGAGGACGAGGTCCCTGAAAGAAATTAATACAACAGGATGATGTCCCTGTTACAGATTAATACAACAGGACGAGGTCGCTTAAACAGATTAATGGAACAGGACGAGGTCCCTGAAACAGATTAATGGAACAGGATGAGGTCCCTGAAACATATTAATACAAGAGGACGAGATCCCTGAAACAGATAAATACAACTGGACGAGGTCCCTGAAACAGATTAATACAACAGGACGAGGTCCCTGAAACAGATTAATGCAAAAGGACGAGGTCCCTGAAACAGATTAATACAACAGGACGAGGTCCCTGAAACAGATTAATACAAAAGGACGAGGTCACTGAAACAAATTAATACAACAGGATGAGATCCCTGAAACAGATTAATGCAAAAGGACGAGGTCCCTGAAACAGATTAATACAACAGGACGAGGTCACTGAAACAAATTAATACAACAGGACGAGGTCCCTGAAACAGATTAATACAACAGGATGAGATCCCTGAAACAGATTAATACAACAGGACGAGGTCCCTGAAAGAGATTAATGGAACAGGATGAGGTCCCTGAAACAGATTAATACAAGAGGACGAGATCCCTGAAACAGATAAATACAACAGGACGAGGTCCCTGAAACAGATTAATACAACAGGACGAGGTCCCTGAAACAGATTAATACAAAAGGACGAGGTCCCTGAAACAGATTAATACAACAGGATGACGTCCCTGAAACAGATTAATACAAGAGGACGAGGTCCCTGAAACAGATTAATGCAACAGGAAGAGGTCCCTGAAACAGATTAATACAACAGGACGAGATCCATGAAAAAGATTAATGGAACAGGATGAGGTCCCTGAAACAGATTAATACAAGAGGACGAGATCCCTGAAACAGATAAATACAACAGGACGAGGTCCCTGAAACAGATTAATACAACAGGACGAGGTCCCTGAAACAGATTAATACAAAAGGACGAGGTCCCTGAAACAGATTAATACAACAGGATGACGTCCCTGAAACAGATTAATACAAGAGGACGAGGTCCCTGAAACAGATTAATGCAACAGGATGAGGTCCCTGAAACAGATTAATACAAGAGGACGAAGTCCCTGAAACAGATTAATACAACAGGACGAGGTCCCTGAAACAGATTAATACAACAGGACGAGGTCCATGAAACAGATTAATATAACAGGACGAGGTCCCTGAAACAGGTTAATACAAGAGGACGAGGTCCCTGAAACAGATTAATACAACAGGACGAGGTCCCTGAAACAGATTAATGCAACAGGATGAGGTCCCTGAAACAGATTAATACAAGAAGACCAAGTCCCTGAAACAGATTAATACAACAGGACGAGGTCCCTGAAACAGATTAATACAACAGGACGAGGTCCTTGGAACAGATTAATACACCAGGACGAGGTCCTTTAAACAGATTAATACAAAATGACGAGGTCCCTAAAGCAGATTAATATAACAGGACGAGGTCCCTGAAACAGATTAATACACCAGGACGAGGTCCCTAAAAGAGATTAGTACAAAAGGACGAAGTCCCTGAAACAGATTAATACAAGAGGACGAGGTCCCAGATACAGAATAATATAACAGGACGTGGTCCCTAAAACAGATTAATAGAACAGGACAAGATACCAGAAACAGATTAATTCAAGAGGATGAGGTCCCAGAAACAGGTTAATACAACAGGACGAGGTCCTTGAAATAGATTAATACAACAGGACGAGGTCCCTGAAACTGATTAATACAACAGGACGAGGTCCCTGAAGCAGGTTAATATGAGAGGACGAGGTCCGTGAAACAGATAAATACAACAGGACGAGGTCCCTGAAACAGATTAATAGAGCCGGACTAGGTCCCTGAAAGAGATTAATACAACAGGATGAGGTCCCTGTAACAGATTAATACAGCAAGACGATGTCCCTGTAACAGATTAATACAACAGGACGAGGTCCCTGAAACAGATTAATACAACAGGACGAGGTCCCTGTAAAAGATTAATACAACAGGACAAGGTCCCTTTAACAGATTAATAGAACAGGACTAGGTCCCTGAAAGAGATTAATACAACAGGACGAGGTCCCTGAAACAGATTAATGCAAGAGGACGAGGTCACTGTAACAGATTAATGCAACAGGACGAGGTCCCTGAAACAGATTAATACAACAGGACGAGGTCCCTGAAACATATTAATACAACAGGACGAGGTCCCTGAAAGAGATTAATACAAAAGGACGAGGTCCCTGAAACAGATTAATACAACAGGACGACGTCCCTGAAACAGATTAATGCAACAGGACGAGGTCCATGAAACAGATTAATACAACAGGACGAGGTCCCTGAAACAGATTAATGCAACAGGACGAGGTCCATGAAACAGATTAATACAACAGGACGAGGTCACTGAAACAGATTAATGCAACAGGACGAGGTCCCTGAAACAGATTAATACAACAGGACGAGGTCCCTGAAACAGATTAATGCAACAGGACGAGGTCCCTGAAACAGATTAATGCAACAGGACGAGGTCCCTGAAACAGATTAATACAACAGGACGAGGTCCCTGAAACAGATTAATACAACAGGACGAGGTTACTGAAACAGATTAATGCAACAGGACGAGGTCCCTGAAACAGATTAATACAACAGGACGAGGTCCCTGAAACAGATTAATGCAACAGGACGAGGTCCCTGGAACAGATTATTGCAAGAGGACGAGGTCCCTGAAACAGATGAATACAAAAGGACGAGGTCCCTGTAACAGATTAATGCAACAGGACGAGGTCCCTGAAACAGATTAATGCAACAGGACGAGGTCCATGAAACAGATTAATACAACAGGACGAGGTCACTGAAACAGATTAATGCAACAGGACGAGGTCCCTGAAACAGATTAATACAACAGGACGAGGTCCCTGAAACAGAATATTGCAACAGGACGAGGTCCCTGTATCAGATTAATGCAACAGGACGAGGTCCCTGTAACAGATTAATGCAATAGGACGAGGTCCCTGAAACAGATTAATACAACAGGACGAGGTCCCTGAAACAGATTAATACAACAGGATGAGATCCCTGAAACAGATTAATACAACAGGACGAGGTCCCTGAAACAGATTAATGGAACAGGATGAGGTCCCTGAAACAGATTAATATTAGAGGACGAGATCCCTGAAACAGATTAATGGAACAGGATGAGGTCCCTGAAACAGATTAATACAAGAGGACGAGATCCCTGAAACAGATAAATACAACAGGACGAGGTCCCTGAAACAGATTAATACAACAGGACAAGGTCCCTGAAACAGATTAATGCAGCAGGATGATGTCAGTGAAACATATTAGTACAACAGGACGAGGTCCCTGAAACAGATTAATAGAACAGGACGAGGTACCTGAAACAGATTAATGCAACAGGAGGAGGTCCCTGAAACAGATTAATGCAACAGGACGAGGTCCCTGTAACAGATTATTGCAAGAGGACGAGGTCCCTGAAACAGATGAATACAAAAGGACGAGGTCCCTGTAACAGATTAATGCAACAGGACGAGGTCCCTGTAACAGATTAATGCAATAGGACGAGATCCCTGAAACAGATTAATAGAAAAGGACGAGGTACCTGAAACAGATTAATGCAACAGGAGGAGGTCCCTGAAACAGATTAATGCAACAGGACGAGGTCCCTGTAACAGATTATTGCAAGAGGACGAGGTCCCTGAAACAGATGAATACAAAAGGACGAGGTCCCTGTAACAGATTAATGCAACAGGACGAGGTCCCTGTAACAGATTAATGCAATAGGACGAGGTCCCTGAAACAGATTAATACAACAGGACGAGATCCCTGAAACAGATAAATACAACAGGACGAGGTCCCTGAAACTGATTAATACAAGAGGACGAGGGCCCTGAAACAGATTAATACAAGAGGACGAGGTCCGTGAAACAGATAAATACAACAGGACGAGGTCCCTGTAACAGATTAATACAGCAAGACGATGTCCCTGTAACAGATTAATACAACAGGACGAGGTCCCTGTAACAGATTAATGCAACAGGACGAGGTCCATGAAACAGATTAATACAACAGGACGAGGTCCCTGAAACAGAATATTGCAACAGGACGAGGTCCCTGTAATGGATTAATGCAACAGGACGAGGTTCCTGTAATAGATTAATGCAATAGGACGAGGTCCCTGATACAGATTAATACAACAGGACGAGGTCCCTGAAACAGATTAATACAACAGGACGAGGTCCCTGAAACAGATTAATACAACAGGACGAGGTCCCTGATACAGATTAATACAACAGGACGAGGTCCCTGATACAGATTAATACAACAGGACGAGGTCCCTGATACAGATTAATACAACAGGACGAGATCCCTGAAACAGATAAATACAACAGGACGAGGTCCCTGAAACAGATTAATACAAAAGGACGTGGTCCCTGAAACAGATTAATACAACAGGACGAGGTCCCTGAAACAGATTAATACAACAGGACGAGGTCCCTGAAACTGATTAATACAAGAGGACGAGGGCCCTGAAACAGATTAATACAAGAGGACGAGGTCCGTGAAACAGATAAATACAACAGGACGAGGTCCCTGAAACAGATTAATAGAGCAGGATGAGGACCTGTAACAGATTAATACAACAGGACAAGGTCCCTGTAACAGATTAATAGAACAGGACAAGGTCCATGAAAGAGATTAATACAACAGGATAAGGTCCCTGTAACAGATTAATACAGCAGGACGATGTCCCTGTTACAGATTAATACAACAGGACGATGTCCCTGAAACAGATTAATGCAAATGGACGAGGTCCCTGAAACAGATTAATGCAAATGGACGAGGTCCCTGAAACAGATTAATGCAACAGGATGAGGTCCCTGAAACAGATTAATACAAGAGGACGAAGTCCCTGAAACAGATTAATACAACAGGACGAGGTCCCTGAAACAGATTAATACAACAGGACGAGGTCCATGAAACAGATTAATATAACAGGACGAGGTCCCTGAAACAGGTTAATACCAGAGGACGAGGTCCCTGAAACAGATTAATACAACAGGACGAGGTCCGAGAAACAGATTAATACAACAGGACGAGGTCCGTGTAACAGATTAATATAACAGGACGAGGTCGCTGAAACAGGTTAATACAACATGACGAGGTCCCTGAAACAGATTAATACAACAGGACAAGATCCCAGAAACAGATTAATTCAAGAGGATGAGGTCCCAGAAACAGGTTAATACAACAGGACGAGGTCCTTGAAATAGATTAATACAACAGGACGAGGTCGCTTAAACCAATTAATAGAACAGGACGAGGTCCCTAAAACAGATTAATACAAGAGGATGATGTTTCTGAAACAGATTAATACAACAGGACGACGTCCCTGGAACTGATTAATACAACAGGACGAGGTCCCTGAAACAGATTAATGCAGCAGGATGATTTCAGTGAAACAGATTAATACAACAGGACGAGGTCCCTGAAACTGATTAATACAACAGGACGAGGTCCCTGAAACAGATTAATACAAAAGGACGAGGTCCCTGAAACAGATTAATACAACAGGACGAGGTCCCTCAAACATATTAATACAACAGGACCAGGTCCCTGAAACAGATTAATGCAACAGGACGAGGTTCCTGAAATAGATACTACAACAGGACGATGTCCCTGTAACAGATTAATACAACAGGAGGAGGTCCTTGAAACAGATTAATATAACAGGACGAGGTCCCTGAAACTGATTAAAACAAGAGGACGAGGTCCCTGAAACAGTTTAATACAAGAGGACGAGGTCCGTGAAACAGATAAATACAACAGGACAAGGTCCCTGAAACAGATTAATACAACAGGACGAGGTCCCTGTAACAGATTAATACAACAGGATGATGTCCCTGAAACAGATTAATGCAACAGGACGAGGTCCCTGAAACAGATAAATAGAAGAGGACGAGTTCCGTGTAACAGATTAATGCAACAGGACGAGGTCCCTGAAACAGATTAATAGAACAGGACGAGGTCGCTGAAACAGATTAATACAACAGGACGATGTCCCTGTAACAGATTAATACAACAGGATGATGTCCCTGAAACAGGTTAATGCAACAGGACGAGCTCCCTGAAACGGATTAATACAAGAGGACGAGGTCCCTGTAACAGATTAATGCAACAGGACGAGGTCCCTGAAACAGATTAATACAACAGGACGAGATCCCTGAAACAGATTAATAGAACAGGACGAGGTACCTGAAACAGATTAATGCAACAGGAGGAGGTCCCTGAAACAGATTAATGCAACAGGACGAGGTCCCTGTAACAGATTATTGCAAGAGGACGAGGTCCCTGAAACAGATGAATACAAAAGGACGAGGTCCCTGTAACAGATTAATGCAACAGGACGAGGTCCCTGTAACAGATTAATGCAATAGGACGAGGTCCCTGAAACAGATTAATACAACAGGACGAGGTCACTGAAACAAATTAATACAACAGGACGAGGTCGCTGAAACAGATTAATACAACAGGATGAGATCCCTGAAACAGATTAATACAACAGGACGAGGTCCCTGAAAGAGATTAATGGAACAGGATGAGGTCCCTGAAACAGATTAATACAAGAGGACGAGATCCCTGAAACAGATAAATACAACAGGACGAGGTCCCTGAAACAGATTAATACAACAGGACGAGGTCCCTGAAACAGATTAATACAAAAGGACGAGGTCCCTGAAACAGATTAATACAACAGGATGACGTCCCTGAAACAGATTAATACAAGAGGACGAGGTCCCTGAAACAGATTAATGCAACAGGAAGAGGTCCCTGAAACAGATTAATACAACAGGACGAGATCCATGAAAAAGATTAATGGAACAGGATGAGGTCCCTGAAACAGATTAATACAAGAGGACGAGATCCCTGAAACAGATAAATACAACAGGACGAGGTCCCTGAAACAGATTAATACAACAGGACGAGGTCCCTGAAACAGATTAATACAAAAGGACGAGGTCCCTGAAACAGATTAATACAACAGGATGACGTCCCTGAAACAGATTAATACAAGAGGACGAGGTCCCTGAAACAGATTAATGCAACAGGATGAGGTCCCTGAAACAGATTAATACAAGAGGACGAAGTCCCTGAAACAGATTAATACAACAGGACGAGGTCCCTGAAACAGATTAATACAACAGACGAGGTCCATGAAACAGATTAATATAACAGGACGAGGTCCCTGAAACAGGTTAATACAAGAGGACGAGGTCCCTGAAACAGATTAATACAACAGGACGAGGTCCCTGAAACAGATTAATGCAACAGGATGAGGTCCCTGAAACAGATTAATACAAGAAGACCAAGTCCCTGAAACAGATTAATACAACAGGACGAGGTCCCTGAAACAGATTAATACAACAGGACGAGGTCCTTGGAACAGATTAATACACCAGGACGAGGTCCTTTAAACAGATTAATACAAAATGACGAGGTCCCTAAAGCAGATTAATATAACAGGACGAGGTCCCTGAAACAGATTAATACACCAGGACGAGGTCCCTAAAAGAGATTAGTACAAAAGGACGAAGTCCCTGAAACAGATTAATACAAGAGGACGAGGTCCCAGATACAGAATAATATAACAGGACGTGGTCCCTAAAACAGATTAATAGAACAGGACAAGATACCAGAAACAGATTAATTCAAGAGGATGAGGTCCCAGAAACAGGTTAATACAACAGGACGAGGTCCTTGAAATAGATTAATACAACAGGACGAGGTCCCTGAAACTGATTAATACAACAGGACGAGGTCCCTGAAGCAGGTTAATATGAGAGGACGAGGTCCGTGAAACAGATAAATACAACAGGACGAGGTCCCTGAAACAGATTAATAGAGCCGGACTAGGTCCCTGAAAGAGATTAATACAACAGGATGAGGTCCCTGTAACAGATTAATACAGCAAGACGATGTCCCTGTAACAGATTAATACAACAGGACGAGGTCCCTGAAACAGATTAATACAACAGGACGAGGTCCCTGTAAAAGATTAATACAACAGGACAAGGTCCCTTTAACAGATTAATAGAACAGGACTAGGTCCCTGAAAGAGATTAATACAACAGGATGATGTCCCTGAAACAGATTAATGCAACAGGACGAGGTCCCTGAAACAGATTAATGCAAGAGGACGAGGTCACTGTAACAGATTAATGCAACAGGACGAGGTCCCTGAAACAGATTAATACAACAGGACGAGGTCCCTGAAACATATTAATACAACAGGACGAGGTCCCTGAAAGAGATTAATACAAAAGGACGAGGTCCCTGAAACAGATTAATACAACAGGACGA
Organism: Narcine bancroftii; assembly: GCF_036971445.1. Classification (NCBI taxonomy): domain Eukaryota; kingdom Metazoa; phylum Chordata; class Chondrichthyes; order Torpediniformes; family Narcinidae; genus Narcine; species Narcine bancroftii. The sequence goes on along the minus strand of NC_091470.1, from coordinate 7,336,618 downwards.
CGTCCCTGAAACAGATTAATGCAACAGGACGAGGTCCATGAAACAGATTAATACAACAGGACGAGGTCCCTGAAACAGATTAATGCAACAGGACGAGGTCCATGAAACAGATTAATACAACAGGACGAGGTCACTGAAACAGATTAATGCAACAGGACGAGGTCCCTGAAACAGATTAATACAACAGGACGAGGTCCCTGAAACAGATTAATGCAACAGGACGAGGTCCCTGAAACAGATTAATGCAACAGGACGAGGTCCCTGAAACAGATTAATACAACAGGACGAGGTCCCTGAAACAGATTAATACAACAGGACGAGGTTACTGAAACAGATTAATGCAACAGGACGAGGTCCCTGAAACAGATTAATACAACAGGACGAGGTCCCTGAAACAGATTAATGCAACAGGACGAGGTCCCTGGAACAGATTATTGCAAGAGGACGAGGTCCCTGAAACAGATGAATACAAAAGGACGAGGTCCCTGTAACAGATTAATGCAACAGGACGAGGTCCCTGAAACAGATTAATGCAACAGGACGAGGTCCATGAAACAGATTAATACAACAGGACGAGGTCACTGAAACAGATTAATGCAACAGGACGAGGTCCCTGAAACAGATTAATACAACAGGACGAGGTCCCTGAAACAGAATATTGCAACAGGACGAGGTCCCTGTATCAGATTAATGCAACAGGACGAGGTCCCTGTAACAGATTAATGCAATAGGACGAGGTCCCTGAAACAGATTAATACAACAGGACGAGGTCCCTGAAACAGATTAATACAACAGGATGAGATCCCTGAAACAGATTAATACAACAGGACGAGGTCCCTGAAACAGATTAATGGAACAGGATGAGGTCCCTGAAACAGATTAATATTAGAGGACGAGATCCCTGAAACAGATTAATGGAACAGGATGAGGTCCCTGAAACAGATTAATACAAGAGGACGAGATCCCTGAAACAGATAAATACAACAGGACGAGGTCCCTGAAACAGATTAATACAACAGGACAAGGTCCCTGAAACAGATTAATGCAGCAGGATGATGTCAGTGAAACATATTAGTACAACAGGACGAGGTCCCTGAAACTGATTAATACAACAGGACGAGGTCCCTGAAGCAGATTAATACAAAAGGACGAGGTCCCTGAAACAGATTAATACAACAGGATGACGTCCCTGAAACAGATTAATACAAGAGGACGAGGTCCCTGAAACGGATTAATGCAACAGGAAGAGGTCCCTGAAACTGATTAATACAACAGGACGAGGTCCCTGAAACAGATTAATGGAACAGGATGAGGTCCCTGAAACAGATTAATACAAGAGGACGAGATCCCTGAAACAGATAAATACAACAGGACGAGGTCCCTGAAACAGATTAATACAACAGGACAAGGTCCCTGAAACAGATTAATGCAGCAGGATGATGTCAGTGAAACATATTAATACAACAGGACGAGGTCCCTGAAACTGATTAATACAACAGGACGAGGTCCCTGAAGCAGGTTAATACAAGAGGACGAGGTCCGTGAAACAGATAAATACAACAGGACGAGGTCCCTGAAACAGATTAATAGAGCAGGACTAGGTCCCTGAAAGAGATTAATACAACAGGATGAGGTCCCTGTAACAGATTAATACAACAGGACAAGGTCCCTTTAACAGATTAATAGAACAGGACTAGGTCCCTGAAAGAGATTAATACAACAGGATGATGTCCCTGAAACAGATTAATGCAACAGGACGAGGTCCCTGAAACAGATTAATACAAGAGGACGAGGTCACTGTAACAGATTAATGCAACAGGACGTGGTCCCTGAAACAGATTAATACAACAGGACGAGGTCCCTGAAACAGGTTAATACAAGAGGACGAGGTCCCTGAAACAGATTAATACAACAGGACGAGGTCCCAGAAACAGATTAATACAAGAGGACGAGGTTCGTGTAATAGATTAATATAACAGGACGAGGTCCCTGAAACAGGTTAATACAACATGACGAGGTCCCTGGAACAGATTAATACACCAGGACGAGGTCCTTGAAACAGATTAATACAAAAGGACGAGGTCCCTAAAACAGATTAACATAACAGGACGAGGTCCCTGGAACAGATTAATACACCAGGACGAGGTCCCTAAAAGAGATTAATACAAAAGGACGAAGTCCCTGAAACAGATTAATACAAGAGGACGAGGTCCCAGAAACAGATTAATAGAACAGGACAAGATACCAGAAACAGATTAATTCAAGAGGATGAGGTCGCAGAAACAGGTTAATACAACAGGACGAGGTCCTTGAAATAGATTAATACAACAGGACGATGTTTCTGAAACAGATTAATACAACAGGACGACGTCCCTGAAACAGATTAATACAAGAGGACGACGTCCCTGAAACAGATTAATACAACAGGACGAGGTCCCTGAAACTGATTAATACAAGAGGACGAGGTCCGTGAAACAGATAAATACAACAGGACGAGGTCCCTGAAACAGATTAATAGAGCAGGACTAGGTCCCTGAAAGAAATTAATACAACAGGATGAGGTCCCTGTAACAGATTAATACAGCAAGACGATGTCCCTGTAACAGATTAATACAACAGGACGAGGTCCCTGAAACAGATTAATACAACAGGACGAGGTCCCTGTAACAGATTAATACAACAGGACAAGGTCCCTTTAACAGATTAATAGAACAGGACTAGGTCCCTGAAAGAGATTAATACAACAGGATGAGGTCCCTGTAACAGATTAATACAGCAAGACGATGTCCCTGTAACAGATTAATACAACAGGACGAGGTCCCTGTAACAGATTAATGCAACAGGACGAGGTCCATGAAACAGATTAATACAACAGGACGAGGTCCCTGAAACAGAATATTGCAACAGGACGAGGTCCCTGTAATGGATTAATGCAACAGGACGAGGTTCCTGTAATAGATTAATGCAACAGGACGAGGTCCCTGATACAGATTAATACAACAGGACGAGGTCCCTGAAACAGATTAATACAACAGGACGAGGTCCCTGAAACAGATTAATACAACAGGACGAGGTCCCTGATACAGATTAATACAACAGGACGAGGTCCCTGATACAGATTAATACAACAGGACGAGGTCCCTGATACAGATTAATACAACAGGACGAGATCCCTGAAACAGATAAATACAACAGGACGAGGTCCCTGAAACAGATTAATACAAAAGGACGAGGTCCCTGAAACAGATTAATACAACAGGACGAGGTCCCTGAAACAGATTAATACAACAGGACGAGGTCCCTGAAACTGATTAATACAAGAGGACGAGGGCCCTGAAACAGATTAATACAAGAGGACGAGGTCCGTGAAACAGATAAATACAACAGGACGAGGTCCCTGAAACAGATTAATAGAGCAGGATGAGGACCTGTAACAGATTAATACAACAGGACAAGGTCCCTGTAACAGATTAATAGAACAGGACAAGGTCCCTGAAAGAGATTAATACAACAGGATAAGGTCCCTGTAACAGATTAATACAGCAGGACGATGTCCCTGTTACAGATTAATACAACAGGACGATGTCCCTGAAACAGATTAATGCAAATGGACGAGGTCCATGAAACAGATTAATGCAAATGGACGAGGTCCCTGAAACAGATTAATGCAACAGGATGAGGTCCCTGAAACAGATTAATACAAGAGGACGAAGTCCCTGAAACAGATTAATACAACAGGACGAGGTCCCTGAAACAGATTAATACAACAGGACGAGGTCCATGAAACAGATTAATATAACAGGACGAGGTCCCTGAAACAGGTTAATACCAGAGGACGAGGTCCCTGAAACAGATTAATACAAGAGGACGAGGTCCGTGAAACAGATAAATACAACAAGACGAGGTCCCTGAAACAGATTAATAGAGCAGGACTAGGTCCCTGAAAGAGATTAATACAACAGGATGAGGTCCCTGTAACAGATTAATACAGCAAGACGATGTCCCTGTAACAGATTAATACAACAGGACGAGGTCCCTGAAACAGATTAATACAACAGGACGAGGTCCCTGTAACAGATTAATACAACAGGACAAGGTCCCTTTAACAGATTAATAGAACAGGACTAGGTCCCTGAAAGAGATTAATACAACAGGATGAGGTCCCTGTAACAGATTAATACAGCAAGACGATGTCCCTGTAACAGATTAATACAACAGGACGAGGTCCCTGTAACAGATTAATGCAACAGGACGAGGTCCATGAAACAGATTAATACAACAGGACGAGGTCCCTGAAACAGAATATTGCAACAGGACGAGGTCCCTGTAATGGATTAATGCAACAGGACGAGGTTCCTGTAATAGATTAATGCAACAGGACGAGGTCCCTGATACAGATTAATACAACAGGGCGAGGTCCCTGAAACAGATTAATACAACAGGACGAGGTCCCTGAAACAGATTAATACAACAGGACGAGGTCCCTGATACAGATTAATACAACAGGACGAGGTCCCTGATACAGATTAATACAACAGGACGAGGTCCCTGATACAGATTAATACAACAGGACGAGATCCCTGAAACAGATAAATACAACAGGACGAGGTCCCTGAAACAGATTAATACAAAAGGACGAGGTCCCTGAAACAGATTAATACAACAGGACGAGGTCCCTGAAACAGATTAATGCAACAGGACGAGGTCCCTGAAACTGATTAATACAAGAGGACGAGGGCCCTGAAACAGATTAATACAAGAGGACGAGGTCCGTGAAACAGATAAATACAACAGGACGAGGTCCCTGAAACAGATTAATACAACAGGACGAGGTCCCTGAAACAGATTAATAGAGCAGGATGAGGACCTGTAACAGATTAATACAATAGGACAAGGTCCCTGTAACAGATTAATAGAACAGGACAAGGTCCCTGAAAGAGATTAATACAACAGGATAAGGTCCCTGTAACAGATTAATACAGCAGGACGATGTCCCTGTTACAGATTAATACAACAGGACGATGTCCCTGAAACAGATTAATGCAAATGGACGAGGTCCCTGAAACAGATTAATGCAAATGGACGAGGTCCCTGAAACAGATTAATGCAACAGGATGAGGTCCCTGAAACAGATTAATACAAGAGGACGAAGTCCCTGAAACAGATTAATACAACAGGACGAGGTCCCTGAAACAGATTAATACAAGAGGACGAGGTCCATGAAACAGATTAATATAACAGGACGAGGTCCCTGGAACAGGTTAATACCAGAGGACGAGGTCCCTGAAACAGATTAATACAACAGGACGAGGTCCGAGAAACAGATTAATACAACAGGACGAGGTCCGTGTAACAGATTAATATAACATGACGAGGTCCCTGAAACAGATTAATACAACAGGACAAGATCCCAGAAACAGATTAATTCAAGAGGATGAGGTCCCAGAAACAGGTTAATACAACAGGACGAGGTCCTTGAAATAGATTAATACAACAGGACGAGGTCGCTTAAACCAATTAATAGAACAGGACGAGGTCCCTAAAACAGATTAATACAAGAGGATGATGTTTCTGAAACAGATTAATACAACAGGACGAGGTCCCTGGAACAGATTAATACAACAGGACGAGGTCCCTGAAACTGATTAATACAAAAGGACGAGGTCCCTGAAACAGATTAATACAACAGGACGAGGTCCCTCAAACATATTAATACAACAGGACCAGGTCCCTGAAACAGATTAATGCAACAGGACGAGGTCCCTCAAACATATTAATACAACAGGACCAGGTCCCTGAAACAGATTAATACAACAGGACGAGGTCCCTCAAACATATTAATACAACAGGACCAGGTCCCTGAAACAGATTAATACAACAGGACGAGGTCCCTCAAACATATTAATACAACAGGACCAGGTCCCTGAAACAGATTAATACAACAGGACGAGGTCCCTCAAACATATTAATACAACAGGACCAGGTCCCTGAAACAGATTAATACAACAGGACGAGGTCCCTCAAACATATTAATACAACAGGACCAGGTCCCTGAAACAGATTAATACAACAGGACGAGGTCCCTCAAACATATTAATACAACAGGACCAAGTCCCTGAAACAGATTAATGCAACAGGACGAGGTCCCTCAAACATATTAATACAACAGGACCAGGTCCCTGAAACAGATTAATACAACAGGACGAGGTCCCTCAAACATATTAATACAACAGGACCAGGTCCCTGAAACAGATTAATACAACAGGACGAGGTCCCTCAAACATATTAATACAACAGGACCAGGTCCCTGAAACAGATTAATACAACAGGACGAGGTCCCTCAAACATATTAATACAACAGGACCAGGTCCCTGAAACAGATTAATACAACAGGACAAGGTCCCTCAAACATATTAATACAACAGGACCAGGTCCCTGAAACAGATTAATACAACAGGACGAGGTCCCTCAAACATATTAATACAACAGGACCAGGTCCCTGAAATAGATTACTACAACAGGACGATGTCACTGTAACAGATTAATACAACAGGAGGAGGTCCCTGAAACAGATTTATATAACAGGATGAGGTCCCTGAAACTGATTAAAACAAGAGGACGAGGTCCCTGAAACAGTTTAATACAAGAGGACGAGGTCCGTGAAACAGATAAATACAACAGGACAAGGTCCCTGAAACAGATTAATATAACAGGACGAGGTCCCTGTAACAGATTAATACAACAGGATGATGTACCTGAAACAGATTAATGCAACAGGACGAGGTCCCTGAAACAGATAAATAGAAGAGGACGAGTTCCGTGTAACAGATTAATGCAACAGGACGAGGTCCCTGAAACAGATTAATAGAACAGGACGAGGTCCCTGAAACAGATTAATACAACAGGACGAGGTCCCTGTAACAGATTATTACAACAGGATGATGTCCCTGAAACAGGTTAATGCAACAGGACGAGCTCCCTGAAACGGATTAATACAAGAGGACGAGGTCCCTGTAACAGATTAATGCAACAGGACGAGGTCCCTGAAACAGATTAATACAACAGGACGAGATCCCTGAAACAGATTAATAGAACAGGACGAGGTACCTGAAACAGATTAATGCAACAGGAGGAGGTCCCTGAAACAGATTAATGCAACAGGACGAGGTCCCTGTAACAGATTATTGCAAGAGGACGAGGTCCCTGAAACAGATGAATACAAAAGGACGAGGTCCCTGTAACAGATTAATGCAACAGGACGAGGTCCCTGTAACAGATTAATGCAATAGGACGAGGTCCCTGAAACAGATTAATACAACAGGACGAGGTCACTGAAACAGATTAATACAACAGGACGAGGTCCCTGAAACAGATTAATACAACAGGATGAGATCCCTGAAACAGATTAATACAACAGGACGAGGTCCCTGAAACAGATTAATGGAACAGGATGAGATCCCTGAAACAGATTAATACAAGAGGACGAGATCCCTGAAACAGATAAATACAACAGGACGAGGTCCCTGAAACAGATTAATACAACAGGATGACGTCCCTGAAACAGATTAATACAAGAGGACGAGGTCCCTGAAACAGATTAATGCAACAGGAAGAGGTCCCTGAAACAGATTAATACAACAGGACGAGATCCCTGAAAAAGATTAATGGAACAGGATGAGGTCCCTGAAACAGATTAATACAAGAGGACGAGATCCCTGAAACAGATAAATACAACAGGACGAGGTCCCTGAAACAGATTAATACAACAGGACGAGGTCCCTGAAACAGATTAATACAAAAGGACGAGGTCCCTGAAACAGATTAATACAACAGGATGACGTCCCTGAAACAGATTAATACAAGAGGACGAGGTCCCTGAAACAGATTAATACAAAAGGATGAGGTCCCTGAAACAGATTAATACAACAGGATGAGGTCCCTGAAACAGATTAATACAAGAGGACGAAGTCCCTGAAACAGATTAATACAACAGGACGAGGTCCCTGAAACAGATTAATACAACAGGACGAGGTCCATGAAACAGATTAATATAACAGGACGAGGTCCCTGAAACAGGTTAATACAAGAGGACGAGGTCCCTGAAACAGATTAATACAACAGGACGAGGTCCCTGAAACAGATTAATGCAACAGGATGAGGTCCCTGAAACAGATTAATACAAGAGGACGAAGTCCCTGAAACAGATTAATACAACAGGACGAGGTCCCTGAAACAGATTAATACAACAGGACGAGGTCCCTGAAACAGATAAATACACCAGGACGAGGTCCCTAAAAGAGTTTAATACAAAAGGACGAAGTCCCTGAAACAGATTAATACAAGAGGACGAGGTCCCAGATACAGAATAATATAACAGGACGTGGTCCCTAAAACAGATTAATAGAACAGGACAAGATACCAGAAACAGATTAATTCAAGAGGATGAGGTCCCAGAAACAGGTTAATACAACAGGACGAGGTCCTTGAAATAGATTAATACAACAGGACGATGTTTCTGAAACGGATTAATACAACAGGACGACGTCCCTGAAACACATTAATACAAGAGGACGAAGTTTCTGAAACAGATTAATACAACAGGACGACGTCCCTGAAACAGATTAATACAACAGGACGAGGTCCCTGAAACAGATTAATGCAGCAGGACGAGGTCCCTGAAGCAGGTTAATACAACAGGACGACGTCCCTGAAACACATTAATACAAGAGGACGATGTTTCTGAAACAGATTAATACAACAGGACGACGTCCCTGAAACAGATTAATACAACAGGACGAGGTCCCTGAAATAGATTATTACAACAGGACGAGGTCGCTTAAACCAATTAATAGAACAGGACGAGGTCCCTAAAACAGATTAAAACAACAGGATGAGGTCCCTGAAACAGATTAATGCAGCAGGATGACGTCCCTGAAACAGATTAATACAAGAGGACGAGGTCCCTGAAACTGATTAATACAACAGGACGAGGTCCCTGAAACAGATTAATACAACAGGATGACGTCCCTGAAACAGATTAATACAAGAGGACGAGGTCCCTGAAACAGATTAATGCAACAGGATGAGGTCCCTGAAACAGATTAATACAACAGGACGATGTCGCTGAAACTGATTAATAGAAGAGGACGAGGTCCCTGAAAGAAATTAATACAACAGGATGATGTCCCTGTTACAGATTAATACAACAGGACGAGGTCGCTTAAACAGATTAATGGAACAGGACGAGGTCCCTGAAACAGATTAATGGAACAGGATGAGGTCCCTGAAACATATTAATACAAGAGGACGAGATCCCTGAAACAGATAAATACAACTGGACGAGGTCCCTGAAACAGATTAATACAACAGGACGAGGTCCCTGAAACAGATTAATGCAAAAGGACGAGGTCCCTGAAACAGATTAATACAACAGGACGAGGTCCCTGAAACAGATTAATACAAAAGGACGAGGTCCCTGAAACAGATTAATACAACAGGATGACGTCCCTGAAACAGATTAATACAACAGGACGAGGTCCCTAAAACAGATTAATACAAAAGGACGAGGTCCCTAAAACAGATTAATATAACAGGACGAGGTCCCTGAAACAGATTAATACACCAGGACGAGGTCCCTAAAAGAGATTAATACAAAAGGACGAAGTCCCTGAAACAGATTAATACAAGAGGACGAGGTCCCTGATACAGATTAATACAACAGGACGAGGTCCCAGAAACAGATTAATACAAGAGGACGAGGTCCGTGTAACAGATTAATATAACAGGACAAGGTCCCTGAAACAGATTAATGCAGCAGGACGAGGTCCCTGAAACAGATTAATACAACAGGACGAGGTCCCTGAAACAGATTAATACAACAGGACGAGGTTACTGAAACAGATTAATGCAACAGGACGAGGTCCCTGAAACAGATTAATACAACAGGACGAGGTCCCTGAAACAGATTAATACAACAGGATGAGATCCCTGAAACAGATTAATACAACAGGACGAGGTCCCTGAAACAGATTAATGCAACAGGACGAGGTCCCTGGAACAGATTATTGCAAGAGGACGAGGTCCCTGAAACAGATGAATACAAAAGGACGAGGTCCCTGTAACAGATTAATGCAACAGGACGAGGTCCCTGAAACAGATTAATGCAACAGGACGAGGTCCATGAAACAGATTAATACAACAGGACGAGGTCACTGAAACAGATTAATGCAACAGGACGAGGTCCCTGAAACAGATTAATACAACAGGACGAGGTCCCTGAAACAGAATATTGCAACAGGACGAGGTCCCTGTATCAGATTAATGCAACAGGACGAGGTCCCTGTAACAGATTAATGCAATAGGACGAGGTCCCTGAAACAGATTAATACAACAGGACGAGGTCCCTGAAACAGATTAATACAACAGGATGAGATCCCTGAAACAGATTAATACAACAGGACGAGGTCCCTGAAACAGATTAATGGAACAGGATGAGGTCCCTGAAACAGATTAATATTAGAGGACGAGATCCCTGAAACAGATAAATACAACAGGACGAGGTCCCTGAAACAGATTAATACAAAAGGACGAGGTCCCTGAAACAGATTAATACAACAGGATGACGTCCCTGAAACTGATTAATACAACAGGACGAGGTCCCTGAAACAGATTAATGGAACAGGATGAGGTCCCTGAAACAGATTAATACAAGAGGACGAGATCCCTGAAACAGATAAATACAACAGGACGAGGTCCCTGAAACAGATTAATACAACAGGACAAGGTCCCTGAAACAGATTAATGCAGCAGGATGATGTCAGTGAAACATATTAATACAACAGGACGAGGTCCCTGAAACTGATTAATACAACAGGACGAGGTCCCTGAAGCAGGTTAATACAAGAGGACGAGGTCCCTGAAACAGATAAATACAACAGGACGAGGTCCCTGAAACAGATTAATACAAAAGGACGAGGTCCCTGAAACAGATTAATACAACAGGATGACGTCCCTGAAACAGATTAATACAAGAGGACGAGGTCCCTGAAACGGATTAATGCAACAGGAAGAGGTCCCTGAAACTGATTAATACAACAGGACGAGGTCCCTGAAACAGATTAATGGAACAGGATGAGGTCCCTGAAACAGATTAATACAAGAGGACGAGATCCCTGAAACAGATAAATACAACAGGACGAGGTCCCTGAAACAGATTAATACAACAGGACAAGGTCCCTGAAACAGATTAATGCAGCAGGATGATGTCAGTGAAACATATTAATACAACAGGACGAGGTCCCTGAAACTGATTAATACAACAGGACGAGGTCCCTGAAGCAGGTTAATACAAGAGGACGAGGTCCGTGAAACAGATAAATACAACAGGACGAGGTCCCTGAAACAGATTAATGGAGCAGGACTAGGTCCCTGAAAGAGATTAATACAACAGGATGAGGTCCCTGTAACAGATTAATACAACAGGACAAGGTCCCTTTAACAGATTAATAGAACAGGACTAGGTCCCTGAAAGAGATTAATACAACAGGATGATGTCCCTGAAACAGATTAATGCAACAGGACGAGGTCCCTGAAACAGATTAATACAAGAGGACGAGGTCACTGTAACAGATTAATGCAACAGGGCGAGGTCCCTGAAACAGATTAATACAACAGGACGAGGTCCCTGAAACAGGTTAATACAAGAGGACGAGGTCCCTGAAACAGATTAATACAACAGGACGAGGTCCCAGAAACAGATTAATACAAGAGGACGAGGTTCGTGTAATAGATTAATATAACAGGACGAGGTCCCTGAAACAGGTTAATACAACATGACGAGGTCCCTGGAACAGATTAATACACCAGGACGAGGTCCTTGAAACAGATTAATACAAAAGGACGAGGTCCCTAAAACAGATTAACATAACAGGACGAGGTCCCTGGAACAGATTAATACACCAGGACGAGGTCCCTAAAAGAGATTAATTAAAAAGGACGAAGTCCCTGAAACAGATTAATACAAGAGGACGAGGTCCCAGAAACAGATTAATAGAACAGGACAAGATACCAGAAACAGATTAATTCAAGAGGATGAGGTCCCAGAAACAGGTTAATACAACAGGACGAGGTCCTTGAAATAGATTAATACAACAGGACGATGTTTCTGAAACAGATTAATACAACAGGACGACGTCCCTGAAACAGATTAATACAAGAGGACGACGTCCCTGAAACAGATTAATACAACAGGACGAGGTCCCTGAAACTGATTAATACAAGAGGACGAGGTCCGTGAAACAGATAAATACAACAGGACGAGGTCCCTGAAACAGATTAATAGAGCAGGACTAGGTCCCTGAAAGAGATTAATACAACAGGATGAGGTCCCTGTAACAGATTAATACAGCAAGACGATGTCCCTGTAACAGATTAATACAACAGGACGAGGTCCCTGAAACAGATTAATACAACAGGACGAGGTCCCTGTAACAGATTAATACAACAGGACAAGGTCCCTTTAACAGATTAATAGAACAGGACTAGGTCCCTGAAAGAGATTAATACAACAGGATGAGGTCCCTGTAACAGATTAATACAGCAAGACGATGTCCCTGTAACAGATTAATACAACAGGACGAGGTCCCTGTAACAGATTAATGCAACAGGACGAGGTCCATGAAACAGATTAATACAACAGGACGAGGTCCCTGAAACAGAATATTGCAACAGGACGAGGTCCCTGTAATGGATTAATGCAACAGGACGAGGTTCCTGTAATAGATTAATGCAACAGGACGAGGTCCCTGATACAGATTAATACAACAGGACGAGGTCCCTGAAACAGATTAATACAACAGGACGAGGTCCCTGAAACAGATTAATACAACAGGACGAGGTCCCTGATACAGATTAATACAACAGGACGAGGTCCCTGATACAGATTAATACAACAGGACGAGGTCCCTGATACAGATTAATACAACAGGACGAGATCCCTGAAACAGATAAATACAACAGGACGAGGTCCCTGAAACAGATTAATACAAAAGGACGAGGTCCCTGAAACAGATTAATACAACAGGACGAGGTCCCTGAAACAGATTAATACAACAGGACGAGGTCCCTGAAACTGATTAATACAAGAGGACGAGGGCCCTGAAACAGATTAATACAAGAGGACGAGGTCCGTGAAACAGATAAATACAACAGGACGAGGTCCCTGAAACAGATTAATAGAGCAGGATGAGGACCTGTAACAGATTAATACAACAGGACAAGGTCCCTGTAACAGATTAATGGAACAGGACAAGGTCCCTGAAAGAGATTAATACAACAGGATAAGGTCCCTGTAACAGATTAATACAGCAGGACGATGTCCCTGTTACAGATTAATACAACAGGACGATGTCCCTGAAACAGATTAATGCAAATGGACGAGGTCCCTGAAACAGATTAATGCAAATGGACGAGGTCCCTGAAACAGATTAATGCAACAGGATGAGGTCCCTGAAACAGATTAATACAAGAGGACGAAGTCCCTGAAACAGATTAATACAACAGGACGAGGTCCCTGAAACAGATTAATACAACAGGACGAGGTCCATGAAACAGATTAATATAACAGGACGAGGTCCCTGAAACAGGTTAATACCAAAGGACGAGGTCCCTGAAACAGATTAATACAAGAGGACGAGGTCCGTGAAACAGATAAATACAACAGGACGAGGTCCCTGAAACAGATTAATAGAGCAGGACTAGGTCCCTGAAAGAGATTAATACAACAGGATGAGGTCCCTGTAACAGATTAATACAGCAAGACGATGTCCCTGTAACAGATTAATACAACAGGACGAGGTCCCTGAAACAGATTAATACAACAGGACGAGGTCCCTGTAACAGATTAATACAACAGGACAAGGTCCCTTTAACAGATTAATAGAACAGGACTAGGTCCCTGAAAGAGATTAATACAACAGGATGAGGTCCCTGTAACAGATTAATACAGCAAGACGATGTCCCTGTAACAGATTAATACAACAGGACGAGGTCCCTGTAACAGATTAATGCAACAGGACGAGGTCCATGAAACAGATTAATACAACAGGACGAGGTCCCTGAAACAGAATATTGCAACAGGACGAGGTCCCTGTAATGGATTAATGCAACAGGACGAGGTTCCTGTAATAGATTAATGTAACAGGACGAGGTCCCTGATACAGATTAATACAACAGGACGAGGTCCCTGAAACAGATTAATACAACAGGACGAGGTCCCTGAAACAGATTAATACAACAGGACGAGGTCCCTGATACAGATTAATACAACAGGACGAGGTCCCTGATACAGATTAATACAACAGGACGAGGTCCCTGATACAGATTAATACAACAGGACGAGATCCCTGAAACAGATAAATACAACAGGACGAGGTCCCTGAAACAGATTAATACAAAAGGACGAGGTCCCTGAAACAGATTAATACAACAGGACGAGGTCCCTGAAACAGATTAATACAACAGGACGAGGTCCCTGAAACTGATTAATACAAGAGGACGAGGGCCCTGAAACAGATTAATACAAGAGGACGAGGTCCGTGAAACAGATAAATACAACAGGACGAGGTCCCTGAAACAGATTAATAGAGCAGGATGAGGACCTGTAACAGATTAATACAACAGGACAAGGTCCCTGTAACAGATTAATAGAACAGGACAAGGTCCCTGAAAGAGATTAATACAACAGGATAAGGTCCCTGTAACAGATTAATACAGCAGGACGATGTCCCTGTTACAGATTAATACAACAGGACGATGTCCCTGAAACAGATTAATGCAAATGGACGAGGTCCCTGAAACACATTAATGCAAATGGACGAGGTCCCTGAAACAGATTAATGCAACAGGATGAGGTCCCTGAAACAGATTAATACAAGAGGACGAAGTCCCTGAAACAGATTAATACAACAGGACGAGGTCCCTGAAACAGATTAATACAACAGGACGAGGTCCATGAAACAGATTAATATAACAGGACGAGGTCCCTGAAACAGGTTAATACCAGAGGACGAGGTCCCTGAAACAGATTAATACAACAGGACGAGGTCCGAGAAACAGATTAATACAACAGGACGAGGTCCGTGTAACAGATTAATATAACAGGACGAGGTCCCTGAAACAGGTTAATACAACATGACGAGGTCCCTGAAACAGATTAATACAACAGGACAAGATCCCAGAAACAGATTAATTCAAGAGGATGAGGTCCCAGAAACAGGTTAATACAACAGGACGAGGTCCTTGAAATAGATTAATACAACAGGACGAGGTCCCTATAACAGATTAATACAACAGGACGAGGTCCCTGAAACTGATTAATACAAAAGGACGAGGTCCCTGAAACAGATTAATACAACAGGACGAGGTCCCTCAAACATATTAATACAACAGGACCAGGTCCCTGAAACAGATTAATGCAACAGGACGAGGTTTCTGAAATAGATTACTACAACAGGACGATGTCACTGTAACAGATTAATACAACAGGAGGAGGTCCCTGAAACAGATTAATATAACAGGACGAGGTCCCTGAAACAGATTAAAACAAGAGGACGAGGTCCCTGAAACAGTTTAATACAAGAGGACGAGGTCCGTGAAACAGATAAATACAACAGGACAAGGTCCCTGAAACAGATTAATATAACAGGACGAGGTCCCTGTAACAGATTAATACAACAGGATGATGTCCCTGAAACAGATTAATGCAACAGGACGAGGTCCCTGAAACAGATAAATAGAAGAGGACGAGTTCCGTGTAACAGATTAATGCAACAGGACGAGGTCCCTGAAACAGATTAATAGAACAGGACGAGGTCCCTGAAACAGATTAATACAACAGGACGAGGTCCCTGTAACAGATTAATACAACAGGATGATGTCCCTGAAACAGGTTAATGCAACAGGACGAGATCCCTGAAACAGATTAATAGAACAGGACGAGGTCCCTGAAACGGATTAATACAAGAGGACGAGGTCCCTGTAACAGATTAATGCAACAGGACGAGGTCCCTGAAACAGATTAATACAACAGGACGAGATCCCTGAAACAGATTAATAGAACAGGACGAGGTACCTGAAACAGATTAATGCAACAGGAGGAGGTCCCTGAAACAGATTAATGCAACAGGACGAGGTCCCTGTAACAGATTATTGCAAGAGGACGAGGTCCCTGAAACAGATGAATACAAAAGGACGAGGTCCCTGTAACAGATTAATGCAACAGGACGAGGTCCCTGTAACAGATTAATGCAATAGGACGAGGTCCCTGAAACAGATTAATACAACAGGAGGAGGTCACTGAAACAGATTAATACAACAGGACGAGGTCCCTGAAACAGATTAATACAACAGGATGAGATCCCTGAAACAGATTAATACAACAGGACGAGGTCCCTGAAACAGATTAATGGAACAGGATGAGATCCCTGAAACAGATTAATACAAGAGGACGAGATCCCTGAAACAGATAAATACAACAGGACGAGGTCCCTGAAACAGATTAATACAACAGGATGACGTCCCTGAAACAGATTAATACAAGAGGACGAGGTCCCTGAAACAGATTAATGCAACAGGAAGAGGTCCCTGAAACAGATTAATACAACAGGACGAGATCCCTGAAAAAGATTAATGGAACAGGATGAGGTCCCTGAAACAGATTAATACAAGAGGACGAGATCCCTGAAACAGATAAATACAACAGGACGAGGTCCCTGAAACAGATTAATACAACAGGACGAGGTCCCTGAAACAGATTAATACAAAAGGACGAGGTCCCTGAAACAGATTAATACAACAGGATGACGTCCCTGAAACAGATTAATACAAGAGGACGAGGTCCCTGAAACAGATTAATGCAACAGGATGAGGTCCCTGAAACAGATTAATACAAGAGGACGAAGTCCCTGAAACAGATTAATACAACAGGACGAGGTCCCTGAAACAGATTAATACAACAGGACGAGGTCCATGAAACAGATTAATATAACAGGACGAGGTCCCTGAAACAGGTTAATACAAGAGGATGATGTTTCTGAAACAGATTAATAGAACAGGACGACGTCCCAGAAACAGGTTAATACAACATGACGACGTCCCTGAAACACATTAATACAAGAGGACGATGTTTCTGAAACAGATTAATACAACAGGACGACGTCCCTGAAACAGATTAATACAACAGGACGAGGTCCCTGAAATAGATTATTACAACAGGACGAGGTCGCTTAAACCAATTAATAGAACAGGACGAGGTCCCTAAAACAGATTAAAACAACAGGATGAGGTCCCTGAAACAGATTAATGCAGCAGGATGATGTCAGTGAAACAGATTAATACAACAGGACGAGGTCCCTGAAACTGATTAATACAACAGGACGAGGTCCCTGAAACAGATTAATACAAAAGGACGAGGTCCCTGAAACAGATTAATACAACAGGATGACGTCCCTGAAACAGATTAATACAAGAGGACGAGGTCCCTGAAACAGATTAATGCAACAGGATGAGGTCCCTGAAACAGATTAATAGAACAGGACGATGTCCCTGAAACTGATTAATAGAAGAGGACGAGGTCCCTGAAAGAAATTAATACAACAGGATGAGGTCACTGTAACAGATTAATACAGCAGGACGATGTCCCTGTTACAGATTAATACAACAGGACGAGGTCGCTTAAACCAATTAATAGAACAGGACGACGTCAATAAAACAGATTAATACACCAAGACGAGGACCCTGCAACAAATTAATATAAGAGGACGAGGTCCAAGAAACAGATTAATGCAACAGGACGAGGTCCCTGAAACAGATTAATACAACAGGACGAGGTCCCTGAAACAGATTAATGGAAGAGGATGAGGTCCCTGAAACATATTAATACAAGAGGACGAGATCCCTGAAACAGATAAATACAACTGGACGAGGTCCCTGAAACAGATTAATACAACAGGACGAGGTCCCTGAAACAGATTAATGCAAAAGGACGAGGTCCCTGAAACAGATTAATACAACAGGACGAGGTCCCTGAAACAGATTAATACAAAAGGACGAGGTCCCTGAAACAGATTAATACAACAGGATGACGTCCCTGAAACAGATTAATACACCAGGACGAGGTCCCTAAAAGAGATTAATACAAAAGGACGAAGTCCCTGAAACAGATTAATACAAGAGGACGAGGTCCCTGATACAGATTAATACAACAGGACGAGGTCCCAGAAACAGATTAATACAAGAGGACGAGGTCCGTGTAACAGATTAATATAACAGGACGAGGTCCCTGAAACAGGTTAATACAACATGACGAGGTCCATGAAACAGATTAATAGAACAGGACGAGGTGCATGAAACAGATTAATAGAACAGGACGATGTCCCTGAAACAGATTAATGCAATAGGACGAGGTCCCTGAAACAAATTAATAGAAGAGGACGATGTCCCTGAAACAGATTAATACAAAAGGACGATGTCCCTAAAACAGATTAATAGAACAGATCGAAGTCCCTGAAACAGATTAATTCAAGAGGATGAGGTCCCAGAAACAGGTTAATACAACAGGACGAGGTCGCTTAAACCAATAAATAGAACAGGACGAGGTCCCTAGAAAAGATTAATACAAGAGGACGATGTTTCTGAAACAGATTAATACAACAGGACGACGTCCCTGAAACAGATTAATACAACAGGCGAGGTCCCTGAAACAGATTAATGCAGCAGGATGATGTCAGTGAAACAGATTAATACAACAGGACGAGGTCCCTGAAACTGATTAATACAACAGGACGAGGTCCCTGAAACAGGTTAATACAAGAGGACGAGGTCCGTGAAACAGATTAATACAACAGGACGAGGTCCCTGAAACAGATTAATGCAAGAGGACGAGGTCACTGTAACAGATTAATGCAACAGGACGAGGTCCCTGAAACAGATTAATACAACAGGACGAGGTCCCTGAAACATATTAATACAACAGGACGAGGTCCCTGAAAGAGATTAATACAAAAGGACGAGGTCCCTGAAACAGATTAATACAACAGGACGACGTCCCTGAAACAGATTAATACAACAGGACGAGGTCCCTGAAACTGATTAATACAAGTGGACGAGGTCCCTGAAACAGATTAATACAAGAGGACGAGGTCCGTGAAACAGATAAATACAACAGGACGAGGTCCCTGAAACAGATTAATAGAACAGGACAAGGTCCCTGAAAGAGATTAATACAACAGGAGAAGGTCCCTGAAAGAGATTAATACAACAGGATAAGGTCCCTGTAACAGATTAATACAGCAGGACGATGTCCCTGTTACAGATTAATACAACAGGACGATGTCCCTCAAACAGATTAATACAACAGGACGAGGTCCCTGTAACAGATTAATACAACAGTATGATGTCCCTGAAACAGATTAATGCAAATGGACGAGGTCCCTGAAACAGATTAATATAACAGGACTAGGTCCAAGAAACAGTTTAATATAACAGGACGAGGTCCCTGAAACAGGTTAATACAAGAGGACGAGGTACCTGAAACAGATTAATACAACAGGACGAGGTCCAAGAAACAGATTAATATAACAGGACGAGGTCCCTGAAACAGGTTAATACAACATGACGAGGTCCCTGAAACAGATTAATACAAGGGGACGAGGTCCCTGAAACAGATTAATACAACAGGACGAGGTCCATTAAACAGATTAATAGAACAGGACGATGTCCCTGAAACAGATTAATGCAATAGGACGAGGTCCCTGAAACAAATTAATAGAAGAGGACGATGTCCCTGAAACAGATTAATACAACAGGACGACGTCCCTGAAACAGATTAATACAACAGGACAAGATCGCAGAAACAGATTAATTCAAGAGGATGAGGTCCCAGAAACATGTTAATGCAACAGGACGAGGTCCTTGAAATAGATTAATACAACAGGACGAGGTCGCTTAAACCAATTAATAGAACAGGACGAGGTCCCTGAAACAGATTAAAACAACAGGATGAGGTCCCTGAAACAGATTAATGCAGCAGGATGATGTCAGTGAAACAGATTAATACAACAGGACGAGGTCCCTGAAACAGATTAATACAAAAGGACGAGGTCCCTGAAACATATTAATACAACAGGATGATGTCCCTCTAACAGATTAATACAACAGGACGAGGTCCCTGAAACAGATTAATACAACAGGACGAGGTCCCTGTAACAGATTAATACAACAGGACAAGGTCCCTTTAACAGATTAATAGAACAGGACTAGGTCCCTGAAAGAGATTAATACAACAGGATGAGGTCCCTGTAACAGATTAATACCGCAAGACGATGTCCCTGTAACAGATTAATACAACAGGACGAGGTCCCTGTAACAGATTAATGCAACAGGACGAGGTCCATGAAACAGATTAATACAACAGGACGAGGTCCCTGAAACAGAATATTGCAACAGGACGAGGTCCCTGAAACAGATTAATACAACAGGATGAGGTCCCTGTAACGGATTAATGCAACAGGACGAGGTTCCTGTAATAGATTAATGCAATAGGACGAGGTCCCTGATACAGATTAATACAAGAGGACGTGATCCCTGAAACAGATAAATACAACAGGACGAGGTCCCTGAAACAGATTAATACAACAGGACGAGATCCCTGAAACAGATTAATAGAACAGGACGAGGTACCTGAAACAGATAAATACAACAGGACAAGGTCCCTGAAACAGATTAATAGAGCAGGATGAGGACCTGTAACAGATTAATACAGCAGGACGATGTCCCTGTAACAGATTAATACAACAGGACGAGGTCCCTGAAACAGATTAATACAACAGGATGATGTCCCTGAAACAGATTAATGCAACAGGATGAGGTCCCTGTAACAGATTAATACAACAGGATGATGTCCCTGAAACAGATTAATGCAACAGGACGAGGTCCCTGAAACGGATTAATACAAGAGGACGAGGTCCCTGTAACAGATTAATGCAACAGGACGAGGTCCCTGAAACAGATTAATACAACAGGACGAGATCCCTGAAACAGATTAATAGAACAGGACGAGGTACCTGAAACAGATTAATGCAACAGGACGAGGTCCCTGAAACAGATTAATGCAACAGGACGAGGTCCCTGGAACAGATTAATACAAGAGGACGAGGTCCCTGTAACAGATTAATGCAACAGGACGAGGTCCCTGAAACAGATTAATACAACAGGACGAGATCCCTGAAACAGATTAATAGAACAGGACGAGGTACCTGAAACAGATTAATGCAACAGGAGGAGGTCCCTGAAACAGATTAATGCAACAGGACGAGGTCCCTGTAACAGATTATTGCAAGAGGACGAGGTCCCTGAAACAGATGAATACAAAAGGACGAGGTCCCTGTAACAGATTAATGCAACAGGACGAGGTCCCTGTAACAGATTAATGCAATAGGACGAGGTCCCTGAAACAGATTAATACAACAGGACGAGGTCACTGAAACAGATTAATACAACAGGACGAGGTCCCTGAAACAGATTAATACAACAGGATGAGATCCCTGAAACAGATTAATACAACAGGACGAGGTCCCTGAAACAGATTAATGGAACAGGATGAGATCCCTGAAACAGATTAATACAAGAGGACGAGATCCCTGAAACAGATAAATACAACAGGACGAGGTCCCTGAAACAGATTAATACAACAGGATGACGTCCCTGAAACAGATTAATACAAGAGGACGAGGTCCCTGAAACAGATTAATGCAACAGGAAGAGGTCCCTGAAACAGATTAATACAACAGGACGAGATCCCTGAAAAAGATTAATGGAACAGGATGAGGTCCCTGAAACAGATTAATACAAGAGGACGAGATCCCTGAAACAGATAAATACAACAGGACGAGGTCCCTGAAACAGATTAATACAACAGGACGAGGTCCCTGAAACAGATTAATACAAAAGGACGAGGTCCCTGAAACAGATTAATACAACAGGATGACGTCCCTGAAACAGATTAATACAAGAGGACGAGGTCCCTGAAACAGATTAATGCAACAGGATGAGGTCCCTGAAACAGATTAATACAAGAGGACGAAGTCCCTGAAACAGATTAATACAACAGGACGAGGTCCCTGAAACAGATTAATACAACAGGACGAGGTCCATGAAACAGATTAATATAACAGGACGAGGTCCCTGAAACAGGTTAATACAAGAGGACGAGGTCCCTGAAACAGATTAATGCAACAGGATGAGGTCCCTGAAACAGATTAATACAAGAGGACGAAGTCCCTGAAACAGATTAATACAACAGGACGAGGTCCTTGAAACAGATTAATACAACAGGACGAGGTCCCTGGAACAGATTAATACACCAGGACGAGGTCCTTTAAACAGATTAATACAAAAGGACGAGGTCCCTAAAGCAGATTAATATAACAGGACGTGGTCCCTAAAACAGATTAATAGAACAGGACAAGATACCAGAAACAGATTAATTCAAGAGGATGAGGTCCCAGAAACAGGTTAATACAACAGGACGAGGTCCTTGAAATAGATTAATACAACAGGACGATGTTTCTGAAACGGATTAATACAACAGGACGACGTCCCTGAAACACATTAATACAAGAGGACGAAGTTTCTGAAACAGATTAATACAACAGGACGACGTCCCTGAAACAGATTAATACAACAGGACGAGGTCCCTGAAACAGATTAATGCAGCAGGATGATGTCAGTGAAACAGATGAATACAACAGAACGAGGTCCCTGAAACTGATTAATACAACAGGACGAGGTCCCTGAAGCAGGTTAATACAAGAGGACGAGGTCCGTGAAACAGATAAATACAACAGGACGAGGTCCCTAAAACAGATTAATACAACAGGACAAGATCGCAGAAACAGATTAATTCAAGAGGATGAGGTCCCAGAAACATGTTAATACAACAGGACGAGGTCGCTTAAACCAATTAATAGAACAGGACGAGGTCCCTAAAACAGATTAATACAAGAGGATGATGTTTCTGAAACAGATTAATACAACAGGACGACGTCCCTGAAACAGATTAATACAACAGGACAAGATCCCAGAAACAGATTAATTCAAGAGGATGAGGTCCCAGAAACAGGTTAATACAACAGGACGACGTCCCTGAAACACATTAATACAAGAGGACGATGTTTCTGAAACAGATTAATACAACAGGACGACGTCCCTGAAACAGATTAATAGAACAGGACGAGGTCCCTGAAATAGATTATTACAACAGGACGAGGTCGCTTAAACCAATTAATAGAACAGGACGAGGTCCCTAAAACAGATTAAAACAACAGGATGAGGTCCCTGAAACAGATTAATGCAGCAGGATGATGTCAGTGAAACAGATTAATACAACAGGACGAGGTCCCTGAAACTGATTAATACAACAGGACGAGGTCCCTGAAACAGATTAATACAAAAGGACGAGGTCCCTGAAACAGATTAATACAACAGGATGACGTCCCTGAAACAGATTAATACAAGAGGACGAGGTCCCTGAAACAGATTAATGCAACAGGATGAGGTCCCTGAAACAGATTAATACAACAGGACGATGTCCCTGAAACTGATTAATAGAAGAGGACGAGGTCCCTGAAAGAAATTAATACAACAGGATGAGGTCACTGTAACAGATTAATACAGCAGGACGATGTCCCTGTTACAGATTAATACAACAGGACGAGGTCGCTTAAACCAATTAATAGAACAGGACGACGTCAATAAAACAGATTAATACACCAAGACGAGGACCCTGCAACAAATTAATATAAGAGGACGAGGTCCAAGAAACAGATTAATGCAACAGGACGAGGTCCCTGAAACAGATTAATACAACAGGACGAGGTCCCTGAAACAGATTAATGGAACAGGATGAGGTCCCTGAAACATATTAATACAAGAGGACGAGATCCCTGAAACAGATAAATACAACTGGACGAGGTCCCTGAAACAGATTAATACAACAGGACGAGGTCCCTGAAACAGATTAATGCAAAAGGACGAGGTCCCTGAAACAGATTAATACAACAGGACGAGGTCCCTGAAACAGATTAATACAAAAGGACGAGGTCCCTGAAACAGATTAATACAACAGGATGACGTCCCTGAAACAGATTAATACAACAGGACGAGGTCCCTGAAACAGATTAATGCAATAGGACGAGGTCCCTGAAACAGATTAATACAAAAGGACGAGGTCCCTAAAACAGATTAATATAACAGGACGAGGTCCCTGAAACAGATTAATACACCAGGACGAGGTCCCTAAAAGAGATTAATACAAAAGGACGAAGTCCCTGAAACAGATTAATACAAGAGGACGAGGTCCCTGATACAGATTAATACAACAGGACGAGGTCCCAGAAACAGATTAATACAAGAGGACGAGGTCCGTGTAACAGATTAATATAACAGGACGAGGTCCCTGAAACAGGTTAATACAACATGACGAGGTCCATGAAACAGATTAATAGAACAGGACGAGGTCCATGAAACAGATTAATAGAACAGGACGATGTCCCTGAAACAGATTAATGCAATAGGACGAGGTCCCTGAAACAAATTAATAGAAGAGGACGATGTCCCTGAAACAGATTAATACAAAAGGACGAGGTCCCTAAAACAGATTAATAGAACAGATCGAAGTCCCTGAAACAGATTAATTCAAGAGGATGAGGTCCCAGAAACAGGTTAATACAACAGGACGAGGTCGCTTAAACCAATAAATAGAACAGGACGAGGTCCCTAGAAAAGATTAATACAAGAGGACGATGTTTCTGAAACAGATTAATACAACAGGACGACGTCCCTGAAACAGATTAATACAACAGGCGAGGTCCCTGAAACAGATTAATGCAGCAGGATGATGTCAGTGAAACAGATTAATACAACAGGACGAGGTCCCTGAAACTGATTAATACAACAGGACGAGGTCCCTGAAACAGGTTAATACAAGAGGACGAGGTCCGTGAAACAGATTAATACAACAGGACGAGGTCCCTGAAACAGATTAATGCAAGAGGACGAGGTCACTGTAACAGATTAATGCAACAGGACGAGGTCCCTGAAACAGATTAATACAACAGGACGAGGTCCCTGAAACATATTAATACAACAGGACGAGGTCCCTGAAAGAGATTAATACAAAAGGACGAGGTCCCTGAAACAGATTAATACAACAGGACGACGTCCCTGAAACAGATTAATACAACAGGACGAGGTCCCTGAAACTGATTAATACAAGTGGACGAGGTCCCTGAAACAGATTAATACAAGAGGACGAGGTCCGTGAAACAGATAAATACAACAGGACGAGGTCCCTGAAACAGATTAATAGAACAGGACAAGGTCCCTGAAAGAGATTAATACAACAGGAGAAGGTCCCTGAAAGAGATTAATACAACAGGATAAGGTCCCTGTAACAGATTAATACAGCAGGACGATGTCCCTGTTACAGATTAATACAACAGGACGATGTCCCTCAAACAGATTAATACAACAGGACGAGGTCCCTGTAACAGATTAATACAACAGTATGATGTCCCTGAAACAGATTAATGCAAATGGACGAGGTCCCTGAAACAGATTAATACAACAGGACTAGGTCCAAGAAACAGATTAATATAACAGGACGAGGTCCCTGAAACAGGTTAATACAAGAGGACGAGGTACCTGAAACAGAT
The DNA here is from genome assembly GCF_036971445.1 of Narcine bancroftii. Lineage (NCBI taxonomy): Eukaryota > Metazoa > Chordata > Chondrichthyes > Torpediniformes > Narcinidae > Narcine > Narcine bancroftii. Next base: position 7,310,849 of record NC_091470.1, on the reverse strand, counting down.
TAATACAACAGGACGAGGTCCAAGAAACAGATTAATATAACAGGACGAGGTCCCTGAAACAGGTTAATACAACATGACGAGGTCCCTGAAACAGATTAATACAAAAGGACGAGGTCCCTGAAACAGATTAATACAACAGGATGACGTCCCTGAAACAGATTAATACAAGAGGACGAGGTCCATGTCACAGATTAATGCAACAGGATGAGGTCCCTGAAACAGATTAATACAAGAGGACGAAGTCCCTGAAACAGATTAATACAACAGGACGAGGTCCCTGAAACAGATTAATACAACAGGACGAGGTCCATGAAACAGATTAATATAACAGGACGAGGTCCTTGAAACAGGTTAATACAAGAGGACGAGGTCCCTGAAACAGATTAATATAACAGGACGAGGTCCCTGAAACAGATTAATGCAACAGGATGAGGTCCCTGAAACAGATTAATACAAGAGGACGAAGTCCCTGAAACAGATTAATACAACAGGACAAGGTCCCTGAAACAGATTAATACAACAGGACGAGGTCCCTGGAACAGATTAATACACCAGGACGAGGTCCTTTAAACAGATTAATACAAAAGGACGAGGTCCCTAAAGCAGATTAATATAACAGGACGAGGTCCCTGAAACAGATTAATACACCAGGACGAGGTCCCTAAAAGAGATTAATACAAAAGGACGAAGTCCCTGAAACAGATTAATACAAGAGGACGAGGTCCCAATACAGAATAATATAACAGGACGTGGTCCCTAAAACAGATTAATAGAACAGGACAAGATACCAGAAACAGATTAATTCAAGAGGATGAGGTCCCAGAAACAGGTTAATACAACAGGACGAGGTCCTTGAAATAGATTAATACAACAGGACGATGTTTCTGAAACAGATTAATACAACAGGACGACGTCCCTGAAACACATAAATACAAGAGGACGATGTTTCTGAAACAGATTAATACAACAGGACGACGTCCCTGAAACAGATTAATACAACAGGACGAGGTCCCTGAAACAGATTAATGCAGCAGGATGATGTCAGTGAAACAGATTAATACAACAGGACGAGGTCCCTGAAACTGATTAATACAACAGGACGAGGTCCCTGAAGCAGGTTAATACAAGAGGACGAGGTCCGTGAAACAGATAAATACAACAGGACGAGGTCCCTGAAACAGATTAATAGAGCCGGACTAGGTCCCTGAAAGAGATTAATACAACAGGATGAGGTCCCTGAAACAGATTAATACAACAGGACGAGGTCCCTGAAACAGATTAATACAACAGGACGAGGTCCCTGTAAAAGATTAATACAACAGGACAAGGTCCCTTTAACAGATTAATAGAACAGGACTAGGTCCCTGAAAGAGATTAATACAACAGGATGATGTCCCTGAAACAGATTAATGCAACAGGACGAGGTCCCTGAAACAGATTAATGCAAGAGGACGAGGTCACTGTAACAGATTAATGCAACAGGACGAGGTCCCTGAAACAGATTAATACAACAGGACGAGGTCCCTGAAACATATTAATAGAACAGGACGAGGTCCCTGAAAGAGATTAATACAAAAGGACGAGGTCCCTGAAACAGATTAATACAACAGGACGAGGTCCCTGAAACAGATTAATACAACAGGACGAGGTCCCTGAAACTGATTAATACAAGAGGACGAGGTCCCTGAAACAGATTAATACAAGAGGACGAGGTCCGTGAAACAGATAAATACAACAGGACGAGGTCCCTGAAACAGATTAATAGAGCAGGATGAGGACCTGTAACAAATTAATACAACAGGACAAGGTCCCTGAAACAGATTAATACAACAGGACAAGGTCCCTGAAAGAGATTAATACAACAGGATAAGGTCCCTGTAACAGATTAATACAGCAGGACGATGTCCCTGTTACAGATTAATACAACAGGACGATGTCCCTGAAAAAGATTAATACAACAGGACGAGGTCCCTGTAACAGATTAATACAACAGTATGATGTCCCTGAAACAGATTAATGCAAATGGACGAGGTCCCTGAAACAGATTAATGCAACAGGATGAGGTCCCTGAAACAGGTTAATACAAGAGGACGAGGTCCCTGAAACAGGTTAATACAAGAGGACGAGGTACCTGAAACAGATTAATACAACAGGACGAGGTCCAAGAAACAGATTAATAGAACAGGACGATGTCCCTGAAACAGATTAATGCAATAGGACGAGGTCCCTGAAACAAATTAATAGAAGAGGACGATGTCCCTGAAACAGATTAATACAACAGGACGACGTCCCTAAAACAGATTAATAGAACAGATCGAAGTCCCTGAAACAGATTAATACAACAGGACAAGATCGCAGAAACAGATTAATTCAAGAGGATGAGGTCCCAGAAACATGTTAATACAACAGGACGAGGTCCTTGAAATAGATTAATACAACAGGACGAAGTCGCTTAAACCAATTAATAGAACAGGACGAGGTCCCTAAAACAGATTAATACAAGAGGATGATGTTTCTGAAACAGATTAATACAACAGGTCGACGTCCCTGAAACAGATTAAAACAACAGGATGAGGTCCCTGAAACAGATTAATGCAGCAGGATGATGTCAGTGAAACAGATTAATACAACAGGACGAGGTCCCTGAAACTGATTAATACAACAGGACGAGGTCCCTGAAACAGATTAATATAAAAGGACGAGGTCCCTGAAACAGATTAATACAACAGGATGACGTCCCTGAAACAGATTAATACAAGAGGACGAGGTCCCTGAAACAGATTAATGCAACACGATGAGGTCCCTGAAACAGATTAATACAACAGGACGAGGTCCCTGAAACTGATTAATAGAAGAGGACGAGGTCCGTGAAACAGATAAATACAACAGGACGAGGTCCCTGAAACAGATTAATAGAGCAGGATGAGGACCTGTAACAGATTAATACAACAGGACAAGGTCCCTGTAACAAATTAATAGAACAGGACGAGGTCCCTGAAAGAAATTAATACAACAGGATGAGGTCACTGTAACAGATTAATACAGCAGGACGATGTCCCTGTTACAGATTAATACAACAGGACGAGGTCGCTTAAACCAATTAATAGAACAGGACGACGTCAATAAAACAGATTAATACACCAAGACGAGGACCCTGCAACAAATTAATATAAGAGGACGAGGTCCAAGAAACAGATTAATGCAACAGGACGAGGTCCCTGAAACAGATTAATACAACAGGACGAGGTCCCTGAAACAGATTAATGGAACAGGATGAGGTCCCTGAAACATATTAATACAAGAGGACGAGATCCCTGAAACAGATAAATACAACTGAACGAGGTCCCTGAAACAGATTAATGCAAAAGGACGAGGTCCCTGAAACAGATTAATACAACAGGACGAGGTCCCTGAAACAGATTAATGCAAAAGGACGAGGTCCCTGAAACAGATTAATACAACAGGACGAGGTCCCTGAAACAGATTAATACAACAGGATGACGTCCCTGAAACAGATTAATACAACAGGACGAGGTCACTGAAACAGATTAATGCAATAGGACGAGGTCCCTGAAACAGATTAATACAACAGGACGAGGTCCCTGAAACAGATTAATACAACAGGACGAGGTCCCTGAAACAGATTAATGCAAAAGGACGAGGTCCCTGAAACAGATTAATACAAAAGGACGAGGTCCCTGAAACAGATTAATACAACAGGACGAGGTCCCTGAAACAGATTAATGCAAAAGGACGAGGTCCCTGAAACAGATTAATACAACAGGACGAGGTCCCTGAAACAGATTAATGCAAAAGGACGAGGTCCCTGAAACAGATTAATACAAAAGGACGAGGTCCCTGAAACAGATTAATACAACAGGATGACGTCCCTGAAACAGATTAATACAACAGGACGAGGTCCCTGAAACAGATTAATACAACAGGACGAGGTCCCTGAAACAGAATAATGCAATAGGACGAGGTCCCTGAAACAGATTAATACAACAGGACGAGGTCCCTGAAACAGAATAATGCAACAGGACGAGGTTCCTGAAACAGATTAATACAAAAGGACGAGGTCCCTAAAACAGATTAATATAACAGGACGAGGTCCCTGAAACAGATTAATACACCAGGACGAGGTCCCTGATACAGATTAATACAACTGGACGAGGTCCAAGAAACAGATTAATACAAGAGGACGAGGACCGTGTAACAGATTAATATAACAGGACGAGGTCCCTGAAACAGGTTAATACAACATGACGAGGTCACTGAAACAGATTAATACAAGAAGACGAGGTCCCTGAAACAGATTAATACAACAGGACGAGGTCCATGAAACAGATTAATAGAACAGGACGATGTCCCTGAAACAGATTAATGCAATAGGACGAGGTCCATGAAACCAATTTATAGAAGAGGACGATGTCCCTGAAACAGATTAATACAAAAGGACGAGGTCCCTAAAACAGATTAATAGAACAGATCGAAGTCCCTGAAACAGATTAATTCAAGAGGATGAGGTCCCAGAAACAGGTTAATACAACAGGATGAGGTCGCTTAAACCAATAAATAGAACAGGACGAGGTCCCTAGAAAAGATTAATACAAGAGGACGATGTTTCTGAAACAGATTAATACAACAGGACGACGTCCCTGAAACTGATTAATACAACAGGACGAGGTCCCTGAAACAGGTTAATACAAGAGGACGAGGTCCGTGAAACAGATTAATACAACAGGACGAGGTCCCTGAAACAGATTAATGCAAGAGGACGAGGTCACTGTAACAGATTAATACAACAGGACGAGGTCCCTGAAACATATTAATACAACAGGACGAGGTCCCTGAAAGAGATTAGTACAACAGGACGAGGTGCCTGAAACAGATTAATGCAAGAGGACGAGGTCACTGTAACAGATTAATACAACAGGACGAGGTCCCTGAAACAGATTAATACAACAGGACGAGGTCCCTGAAACTGATTAATACAAGAGGACGAGGTCCCTGAAACAGATTAATACAAGAGGACGAGGTCCGTGAAACAGATAAATACAACAGGACGAGGTCCCTGAAACAGATTAATAGAGCAGGACGATGTCCCTGAAACAGATTAATAGAACAGGACGATGTCCCTGAAACAGATTAATACAACAGGACGAGGTCCCTGTAACAGATTAATACAACAGTATGATGTCCCTGAAACAGATTAATGCAAATGGACGAGGTCCCTGAAACAGATTAATACAACAGGATGAGGTCCCTGAAACAGGTTGATACAAGAGGACGAGGTACCTGAAACAGATTAATACAACAGGACGAGGTCCAAGAAACAGATTAATATAACAGGACGAGGTCCCTGAAACAGGTTAATACAACATGACGAGGTCCCTGAAACAGATTAATACAAGGGGACGAGGTCCCTGAAACAGATTAATACAACAGGACGAGGTCCATCAAACAGATTAATAGAACTGGACGATGTCCCTGAAACAGATTAATGCAATAGGACGAGGTCCCTGAAACAAATTAATAGAAGAGGACGATGTCCCTGAAACAGATTAATACAACAGGACGACGTCCCTAAAACAGATTAATAGAACAGGACAAGATCGCAGAAACAGATTAATTCAAGAGGATGAGGTCCCAGAAACATGTTAATATAACAGGACGAGGTCCTTGAAATACATTAATACAACAGGACGAGGTCGCTTAAACCAATTAATAGAACAGGACGAGGTCCCTAAAACAGATTAATACAACAGGACGAGGTCCCTAAAACTGATTAATACAACAGGACGAGGTCCCTGAAACAGATTAATACAAAAGGACGAGGTCCCTGAAACAGATTAATACAACAGGATGACGTCCCTGAAACAGATTAATACAAGAGGACGAGGTCCCTGAAACAGATTAATGCAACAGGATGAGGTCCCTGAAACAGATTAATACAACAGGACGAGGTCCCTGAAACTGATTAATACAAGAGGACGAGGTCCGTGAAACAGATAAATACAACAGGACGATGTCCCTGAAACAGATTAATAGAGCAGGATGAGGACCTGTAACAGATTAATACAACAGGACAAGGTCCCTGTAACAAATTAATAGAACAGAACGAGGTCCCTGAAAGAAATTAATACAACAGGATGAGGTCACTGTAACAGATTAATACAGCAGGACGATGTCCCTGTTACAGATTAATACAACAGGACGAGGTCGCTTAAACCAATTAATAGAACAGGACGACGTCAATAAAACAGATTAATACACCAAGACGAGGACCCTGCAACAAATTAATATAAGAGGACGAGGTCCAAGAAACAGATTAATGCAACAGGACGAGGTCCCTGAAACAGATTAATACAACAGGACGAGGTCCCTGAAATAGATTAATGGAACAGGATGAGGTCCCTGAAACATATTAATACAAGAGGACGAGATCCCTGAAACAGATAAATACAACTGGACGAGGTCCCTGAAACAGATTAATACAACAGGACGAGGTCCCTGAAACAGATTAATGCAAAAGGACGAGGTCACTGAAACAGATTAATACAACAGGACGAGGTCCCTGAAACAGATTAATACAACAGGACGAGGTCCCTGAAACAGATTAATACAACAGGATGACGTCCCTGAAACAGATTAATACAACAGGACGAGGTCACTGAAACAGATTAATGCAATAGGACGAGGTCCCTGAAACAGATTAATACAACAGGACGAGGTCCCTGAAACAGAATAATGCAACAGGACGAGGTTCCTGAAACAGATTAATACAAAAGGACGAGGTCCTTAAAACAGATTAATATAACAGGACGAGGTCCCTGAAACAGATTAATACACCAGGACGAGGTCCCTAAAAGAGATTAATACAAAAGGACGAAGTCCCTGAAACAGATTAATACAAGAGGACGAGGTCCCTGATACAGATTAATACAACAGGACGAGGTCCCAGAAACAGATTAATACAAGAGGACGAGGTCCGTGTAACAGATTAATATAACAGGACGAGGTCCCTGAAACAGGTTAATACAACATGACGAGGTCACTGAAACAGATTAATACAAGGGGACCAGGTCCCTGAAACAGATTAATACAACAGGACGAGGTCCATGAAACAGATTAATAGAACAGGACGATGTCCCTGAAACAGATTAATGCAATAGGACGAGGTCCCTGAAACAAATTAATAGAAGAGGACGATGTCCCTGAAACAGATTAATATAAAAGGACGAGGTCCCTAAAACAGATTAATAGAACAGATCGAAGTCCCTGAAACAGATTAATTCAAGAGGATGAGGTCCCAGAAACAGGTTAATACAACAGGACGAGGTCGCTTAAACCAATAAATAGAACAGGACGAGGTCCCTAGAAAAGATTAATACAAGAGGACGATGTTTCTGAAACAGATTAATACAACAGGACGACGTCCCTGAAACAGATTAATACAACAGGCGAGGTCCCTGAAACAGATTAATGCAGCAGGATGATGTCAGTGAAAGAGATTAATACAACAGGACGAGGTCCCTGAAACTGATTAATACAACAGGACGAGGTCCCTGAAACAGGTTAATACAAGAGGACGAGGTCCGTGAAACAGATTAATACAACAGGACGAGGTCCATAAAACATATTAATACAACAGGAACAGTTCCCTGAAACAGATTAATGCAACAGGACGAGGTCCCTGAAATAGATTACTACTACAGGACGATGTCCCTGTAAATGATTAATACAACAGGACGAGGTCCCTGTAACAGATTAATACAACAGGAGGAGGTCCCTGAAACAGATTAATATAACAGGACGAGGTCCCTGAAACTGATTAATTCAAGAGGACGAGGTCCGTGAAACAGATAAATACAACAGGACGAGGTCCCTGAAACAGATTAATAGAGCAGGATGAGGACCTGTAACAGATTAATACAACAGGACAAGGTCCCTGAAACAGATTAATACAACAGGATGAGGTCCCTGTAACAGATTAATACTGCAGGACGATGTCCCTGTTACAGATTAATACAACAGGACAAGGTCGCTTAAACCAATTAATAGAACAGGACGAGGTCCCTAAAACAGATTAATACAAGAGGACGATGTTTCTGAAACAGATTCATACAACAGGACGACGTCCCTGAAACAGATTAATAGAACAGTACGAGGTCCCTGAAACAGATTAATGCAGCAGGATGATGTCAGTGAAACAGATTAATACAACAGGACGAGTTCCCTGAAAATGATTAATACAACTAGACGAGGTCCTTGAAACAGGTTAATACAAGAGGACGAGGTCCGTGAAACAGATTAATACAACAGGACGAGGTCCATCAAACAAATGAATAGAACAGGAACAGGTCCCTGAAACAGATTAATGCAACAGGACGAGGTCCCTGAAATAGATTACTACAACAGGACGATGTCCCTGTAACAGATTAATACAACAGGACGAGGTCCCTGTAACAGATTAATACAACAGGAGGAGGTCCCTGAAACAGATTAATATAACAGGACGAGGTCCCTGAAACTGATTAATAGAAGAGGACGAGGTCCGTGAAACAGATAAATACAACAGGACGAGGTCCCTGAAACAGAATAATAGAGCAGGATGAGGACCTGTAACAGATTAATACAACAGGACAAGGTCCCTGTAACAGATTAATAGAACAGGACGAGGTCCCTGAAAGAAATTAATACAACAGGATGAGGTCCCTGAAACAGATTAATACAACAGGACGAGGTCCATGAAACAGATTAATATAACAGGACGAGGTCCCTGAAACAGGTTAATACCAGAGGACGAGGTCCCTGAAACAGATTAATACAACAGGACGAGGTCCGAGAAACAGATTAATACAACAGGACGAGGTCCGTGTAACAGATTAATATAACAGGACGAGGTCCCTGAAACAGGTTAATACAACATGACGAGGTCCCTGAAGCAGGTTAATATGAGAGGACGAGGTCCGTGAAACAGATAAATACAACAGGACAAGATCCCAGAAACAGATTTATTCAAGAGGATGAGGTCCCAGAAACAGGTTAATACAACAGGACGAGGTCCTTGAAATAGATTAATACAACAGGACGAGGTCGCTTAAACCAATTAATAGAACAGGACGAGGTCCCTAAAACAGATTAATACAAGAGGATGATGTTTCTGAAACAGATTAATACAACAGGACGACGTCCCTGGAACAGATTAATACAACAGGACGAGGTCCCTGAAACAGATTAATGCAGCAGGATGATGTCAGTGAAACAGATTAATACAACAGGACGAGGTCCCTGAAACTGATTAATACAACAGGACGAGGTCCCTGAAACAGATTAATACAAAAGGACGAGGTCCCTGAAACAGATTAATACAACAGGACGAGGTCCCTCAAACATATTAATACAACAGGACCAGGTCCCTGAAACAGATTAATGCAACAGGACGAGGTTCCTGAAATAGATTACTACAACAGGACGATGTCCCTGTAACAGATTAATACAACAGGAGGAGGTCCCTGAAACAGATTAATATAACAGGACGAGGTCCCTGAAACTGATTAAAACAAGAGGACGAGGTCCCTGAAACAGTTTAATACAAGAGGACGAGGTCCGAGAAACAGATAAATACAACAGGACAAGGTCCCTGAAACAGATTAATACAACAGGACGAGGTCCCTGTAACAGATTAATACAACAGGATTATGTCCCTGAAACAGATTAATACAACAGGATGACGTCCCTGAAACAGATTAATACAACAGGACGAGGTCACTGAAACAGATTAATGCAATAGGACGAGGTCCCTGAAACAGATTAATACAACAGGACGAGGTCCCTGAAACAGAATAATGCAACAGGACGAGGTTCCTGAAACAGATTAATACAAAAGGACGAGGTCCTTAAAACAGATTAATATAACAGGACGAGGTCCCTGAAACAGATTAATACACCAGGACGAGGTCCCTAAAAGAGATTAATACAAAAGGACGAAGTCCCTGAAACAGATTAATACAAGAGGACGAGGTCCCTGATACAGATTAATACAACAGGACGAGGTCCCAGAAACAGATTAATACAAGAGGACGAGGTCCGTGTAACAGATTAATATAACAGGACGAGGTCCCTGAAACAGGTTAATACAACATGACGAGGTCACTGAAACAGATTAATACAAGGGGACCAGGTCCCTGAAACAGATTAATACAACAGGACGAGGTCCATGAAACAGATTAATAGAACAGGACGATGTCCCTGAAACAGATTAATGCAATAGGACGAGGTCCCTGAAACAAATTAATAGAAGAGGACGATGTCCCTGAAACAGATTAATACAAAAGGACGAGGTCCCTAAAACAGATTAATAGAACAGATCGAAGTCCCTGAAACAGATTAATTCAAGAGGATGAGGTCCCAGAAACAGGTTAATACAACAGGACGAGGTCGCTTAAACCAATAAATAGAACAGGACGAGGTCCCTAGAAAAGATTAATACAAGAGGACGATGTTTCTGAAACAGATTAATACAACAGGACGACGTCCCTGAAACAGATTAATACAACAGGCGAGGTCCCTGAAACAGATTAATGCAGCAGGATGATGTCAGTGAAAGAGATTAATACAACAGGACGAGGTCCCTGAAACTGATTAATACAACAGGACGAGGTCCCTGAAACAGGTTAATACAAGAGGACGAGGTCCGTGAAACAGATTAATACAACAGGACGAGGTCCATAAAACATATTAATACAACAGGAACAGTTCCCTGAAACAGATTAATGCAACAGGACGAGGTCCCTGAAATAGATTACTACTACAGGACGATGTCCCTGTAAATGATTAATACAACAGGACGAGGTCCCTGTAACAGATTAATACAACAGGAGGAGGTCCCTGAAACAGATTAATATAACAGGACGAGGTCCCTGAAACTGATTAATTCAAGAGGACGAGGTCCGTGAAACAGATAAATACAACAGGACGAGGTCCCTGAAACAGATTAATAGAGCAGGATGAGGACCTGTAACAGATTAATACAACAGGACAAGGTCCCTGAAACAGATTAATACAACAGGATGAGGTCCCTGTAACAGATTAATACTGCAGGACGATGTCCCTGTTACAGATTAATACAACAGGACAAGGTCGCTTAAACCAATTAATAGAACAGGACGAGGTCCCTAAAACAGATTAATACAAGAGGACGATGTTTCTGAAACAGATTCATACAACAGGACGACGTCCCTGAAACAGATTAATAGAACAGTACGAGGTCCCTGAAACAGATTAATGCAGCAGGATGATGTCAGTGAAACAGATTAATACAACAGGACGAGTTCCCTGAAAATGATTAATACAACTAGACGAGGTCCTTGAAACAGGTTAATACAAGAGGACGAGGTCCGTGAAACAGATTAATACAACAGGACGAGGTCCATCAAACAAATGAATAGAACAGGAACAGGTCCCTGAAACAGATTAATGCAACAGGACGAGGTCCCTGAAATAGATTACTACAACAGGACGATGTCCCTGTAACAGATTAATACAACAGGACGAGGTCCCTGTAACAGATTAATACAACAGGAGGAGGTCCCTGAAACAGATTAATATAACAGGACGAGGTCCCTGAAACTGATTAATAGAAGAGGACGAGGTCCGTGAAACAGATAAATACAACAGGACGAGGTCCCTGAAACAGAATAATAGAGCAGGATGAGGACCTGTAACAGATTAATACAACAGGACAAGGTCCCTGTAACAGATTAATAGAACAGGACGAGGTCCCTGAAAGAAATTAATACAACAGGATGAGGTCCCTGAAACAGATTAATACAACAGGACGAGGTCCATGAAACAGATTAATATAACAGGACGAGGTCCCTGAAACAGGTTAATACCAGAGGACGAGGTCCCTGAAACAGATTAATACAACAGGACGAGGTCCGAGAAACAGATTAATACAACAGGACGAGGTCCGTGTAACAGATTAATATAACAGGACGAGGTCCCTGAAACAGGTTAATACAACATGACGAGGTCCCTGAAGCAGGTTAATATGAGAGGACGAGGTCCGTGAAACAGATAAATACAACAGGACAAGATCCCAGAAACAGATTTATTCAAGAGGATGAGGTCCCAGAAACAGGTTAATACAACAGGACGAGGTCCTTGAAATAGATTAATACAACAGGACGAGGTCGCTTAAACCAATTAATAGAACAGGACGAGGTCCCTAAAACAGATTAATACAAGAGGATGATGTTTCTGAAACAGATTAATACAACAGGACGACGTCCCTGGAACAGATTAATACAACAGGACGAGGTCCCTGAAACAGATTAATGCAGCAGGATGATGTCAGTGAAACAGATTAATACAACAGGACGAGGTCCCTGAAACTGATTAATACAACAGGACGAGGTCCCTGAAACAGATTAATACAAAAGGACGAGGTCCCTGAAACAGATTAATACAACAGGACGAGGTCCCTCAAACATATTAATACAACAGGACCAGGTCCCTGAAACAGATTAATGCAACAGGACGAGGTTCCTGAAATAGATTACTACAACAGGACGATGTCCCTGTAACAGATTAATACAACAGGAGGAGGTCCCTGAAACAGATTAATATAACAGGACGAGGTCCCTGAAACTGATTAAAACAAGAGGACGAGGTCCCTGAAACAGTTTAATACAAGAGGACGAGGTCCGAGAAACAGATAAATACAACAGGACAAGGTCCCTGAAACAGATTAATACAACAGGACGAGGTCCCTGTAACAGATTAATACAACAGGATTATGTCCCTGAAACAGATTAATGCAACAGGACGAGGTCCCTGAAACAGATAAATAGAAGAGGACGAGTTCCGTGTAACAGATTAATGCAACAGGACGAGGTCCCTGAAACAGATTAATAGAACAGGACGAGGTCCCTGAAACAGGTTAATGCAATAGGACGAGGTCCCTGAAACAAATTAATAGAAGAGGACGATGTCCCTGAAACAGATTAATACAACAGGACGACGTCCCTAAAACAGATTAATAGAACAGATCGAAGTCCCTGAAACAGATTAATACAACAGGACAAGATCGCAGAAACAGATTAATTCAAGAGGATGAGGTCCCAGAAACATGTTAATACAACAGGACGAGGTCCTTGAAATAGATTAATACAACAGGACGAGGTCGCTTAAACCAATTAATAGAACAGGACGAGGTCCCTGAAACAGGTTAATACAAGAGGACGAGGTCCGTGAAACAGATTAATACAACAGGACGAGGTCCATCAAACATATTAATACAACAGGAACAGTTCCCTGAAACAGATTAATGCAACAGGACGAGGTCCCTGAAATAGATTACTACTACAGGACGATGTCCCTGTAAATGATTAATACAACAGGACGAGGTCCCTGTAACAGATTAATACAACAGGAGGAGGTCCCTGAAACAGATTAATATAACAGGACGAGGTCCCTGAAACTGATTAATTCAAGAGGACGAGGTCCGTGAAACAGATAAATACAACAGGACGAGGTCCCTGAAACAGATTAATAGAGCAGGATGAGGACCTGTAACAGATTAATACAACAGGACAAGGTCCCTGTAACAGATTAATAGAACAGGACGAGGTCCCTGAAAGAGATTAATACAACAGGATGAGGTCCCTGTAACAGATTAATACAGCAGGACGATGTCCCTGTTACAGATTAATACAACAGGACGAGGTCGCTTAAACCAATTAATAGAACAGGACGAGGTCCCTAAAACAGATTAATACAACAGGACGACGTCCCTGAAACAGATTAAAACAACAGGATGAGGTCCCTGAAACAGATTAATGCAGCAGGATGATGTCAGTGAAACAGATTAATACAACAGGACGAGGTCCCTGAAACAGATTAATACAAAAGGACGAGGTCCCTGAAACAGATTAATACAACAGGATGACGTCCCTGAAACAGATAAATACAAGAGGACGAGGTCCCTGAAACTGATTAATAGAAGAGGACGAGGTCCGTGAAACAGATAAATACAACAGGACGAGGTCCCTGAAACAGATTAATAGAGCAGGATGAGGACCTGTAACAGATTAATACAACAGGACAAGGTCCCTGTAACAAATTAATAGAACAGGACGAGGTCCCTGAAAGAAATTAATACAACAGGATGAGGTCATTGTAACAGATTAATACAGCAGGACGATGTCCCTGTTACAGATTAATACAACAGGACGAGGTCCCTGAAACAGATTAATGGAACAGGATGAGGTCCCTGAAACAGATTAATACAACAGGACGAGGTCCCTGAAACAAATTAATATAAGAGGACGAGGTCCAAGAAACAGATTAATGCAACAGGACGAGGTCCCTGAAACAGATTAATACAGCAGGACGAGGTCCCTGAAACAGATTAATGGAACAGGATGAGGTCCCTGAAACATATTAATACAAGAGGACGAGATCCCTGAAACAGATAAATACAACTGAACGAGGTCCCTGAAACAGATTTATACAACAGGACGAGGTCCCTGAAACAGATTAATGCAAAAGGACGAGGTCCCTGAAACAGATTAATACAACAGGACGAGGTCCCTGAAACAGATTAATACAAAAGGGCGAGGTCCCTGAAACAGATTAATACAACAGGATGACGTCCCTGAAACAGATTAATACAACAGGACGAGGTCCCTGAAACAGATTAATACAAAAGGACGAGGTCCCTGAAACAGATTAATACAACAGGATGACGTCCCTGAAACAGATTAATACAACTGAACGAGGTCCCTGAAACAGATTAATACAACAGGACGAGGTCCCTGAAACAGATTAATACAACAGGATGACGTCCCTGAAACAGATTAATACAACTGAACGAGGTCCCTGAAACAGATTAATACAACAGGACGAGGTCCCTGAAACAGATTAATGCAAAAGGACGAGGTCCCTGAAACAGATTAATACAAAAGGACGAGGTCCCTGAAACAGATTAATACAACAGGATGACGTCCCTGAAACAGATTAATACAACAGGACGAGGTCCCTGAAACAGATTAATACAACAGGACGAGGTCCCTGAAACAGAATAATGCAACAGGACGAGGTTCCTGAAACAGATTAATACAAAAGGACGAGGTCCCTAAAACAGATTAATATAACAGGACGAGGTCCCTGAAACAGATTAATACACCAGGACGAGGTCCCTAAAAGAGATTAATACAAAAGGACGAAGTCCCTAAAACAGATTAATACAACAGGACGAGGTCCCAGAAACAGATTAATACAAGAGGACGAGGTCCGTGTAACAGATTAATACAAGGGGACGAGGTCCCTGAAACAGATTAATACAACAGGACGAGGTCCATGAAACAGATTAATATAACAGGACGAGGTCCCTGAAACAGGTTAATACAACATGACGAGGTCACTGAAACAGATTAATACAAGGGGACGAGGTCCCTGAAACAGATTAATACAACAGGACGAGGTCCATGAAACAGATTAATAGAACAGGACGATGTCCCTGAAACAGATTAATGCAATAGGACGAGGTCCCTGAAACCAATTAATAGAAGAGGACGATGTCCCTGAAACAGATTAATACAAAAGGACGAGGTCCCTAAAACAGATTAATAGAACAGATCGAAGTCCCTGAAACAGATTAATTCAAGAGGATGAGGTCCCAGAAACAGGTTAATACAACAGGACGAGGTCGCTTAAACCAATAAATAGAACAGGACGAGGTCCCTAGAAAAGATTAATACAAGAGGACGATGTTTCTGAAACAGATTAATACAACAGGACGACGTCCCTGAAACAGATTAATACAACAGGCGAGGTCCCTGAAACAGATTAATACAAGAGGACGAGGTCCGTGAAACAGATTAATACAACAGGACGAGGTCCCTGAAACAGATTAATGCAAGAGGACGAGGTCACTGTAACAGATTAATACAATAGGACGAGGTCCCTGAAAGAGATTAATACAACAGGACGAGGTCCCTGAAACAGATTAATGCAAGAGGACGAGGTCACTGTAACAGATTAATACAACAGGACGAGGTCCCTGAAACAGATTAATACAACAGGACGAGGTCCCTGAAACTGATTAATACAAGAGGACGAGGTCCCTGAAACAGATTAATACAAGAGGACGAGGTCCGTGAAACAGATAAATACAACAGGACGAGGTCCCTGAAACAGATTAATGCAAGAGGACGAGGTCACTGTAACAGATTAATACAATAGGACGAGGTCCCTGAAAGAGATTAATACAACAGGACGAGGTCCCTGAAACAGATTAATGCAAGAGGACGAGGTCACTGTAACAGATTAATACAACAGGACGAGGTCCCTGAAACTGATTAATACAACAGGACGAGGTCCCTGAAACAGGTTAATACAAGAGGACGAGGTCCGTGAAACAGATTAATACAACAGGACGAGGTCCCTGAAACAGATTAATGCAAGAGGACGAGGTCACTGTAACAGATTAATACAATAGGACGAGGTCCCTGAAAGAGATTAATACAACAGGACGAGGTCCCTGAAACAGATTAATGCAAGAGGACGAGGTCACTGTAACAGATTAATACAACAGGACGAGGTCCCTGAAACAGATTAATACAACAGGACGAGGTCCCTGAAACTGATTAATACAAGAGGACGAGGTCCCTGAAACAGATTAATACAAGAGGACGAGGTCCGTGAAACAGATAAATACAACAGGACGAGGTCCCTGAAACAGATTAATAGAGCAGGATGAGGACCTGTAACAAATTAATACAACAGGACAAGGTCCCTTTAACAGATTAATAGAACAGGACAAGGTCCCTGAAAGAGATTAATACAACAGGATAAGGTCCCTGTAACAGATTAATACAGCAGGACGATGTCCCTGTTACAGATTAATAGAACAGGACGATGTCCCTGAAACAGATTAATACAACAGGACGAGGTCCCTGTAACAGATTAATACAACAGTATGATGTCCCTGAAACAGATTAATGCAAATGGACGAGGTCCCTGAAACAGATTAATGCAACAGGATGAGGTCCCTGAAACAGGTTAATACAAGAGGACGAGGTACCTGTAACAGATTAATACAACAGGACGAGGTCCGTGAAACAGATAAATACAACATGACGAGGTCCCTGAAACAGATTAATACAAGGGGACGAGGTCCCTGAAACAGATTAATACAACAGGACGAGGTCCATCAAACAGATTAATAGAACTGGACGATGTCCCTGAAAGAGATTAATGCAATAGGACGAGGTCCCTGAAACAAATTAATAGAAGAGGACGACGTCCCTAAAACAGATTAATAGAACAGATCGAAGTCCCTGAAACAGATTAATACAACAGGACAAGATCGCAGAAACAGATTAATTCAAGAGGATGATGTCCCAGAAACATGTTAATACAACAGGACGAGGTCCTTGAAATACATTAATACAACAGGACGAGGTCGCTTAAACCAATTAATAGAACAGGACGAGGTCCCTAAAACAGATTAATACAAGAGGATGATGTTTCTGAAACAGATTAATACAACAGGATGAGGTCCCTGAAACAGATTAATGCAGCAGGATGATGTCAGTGAAACAGATTAATACAACAGGATGAGGTCCGTGAAACAGATAAATACAACAGGACGAGGTCCCTGAAACTGATTAATACAACAGGACGAGGTCCCTGAAACAGATTAATACAAAAGGACGAGGTCCCTGAAACAGATTAATACAAGAGGACGAGGTCCCTGAAACAGATTAATGCAACAGGATGAGGTCCCTGAAACAGATTAATACAACAGGACGAGGTCCCTGACACAGATTAATGCAACAGGATGAGGTCCCTGAAACAGATTAATACAACAGGACGAGGTCCCTGAAACTGATTAATACAACAGGACGAGGTCCCTGAAACAGATTAATACAAAAGGACGAGGTCCCTGAAACAGATTAATACAAGAGGACGAGGTCCATGAAACAGATTAATGCAACAGGATGACGTCCCTGAAACAGATTAATACAACAGGACGAGGTCCCTGAAACAGATTAATGCAACAGGATGAGGTCCCTGAAACAGATTAATACAACAGGACGAGGTCCCTGAAACTGATTAATACAAGAGGACGAGGTCCGTGAAACAGATAAATACAACAGGACGAGGTCCCTGAAACAGATTAATAGAGCAGGATGAGGACCTGTAACAGATTAATACAACAGGACAAGGTCCCTGTAACAAATTAATAGAACAGGACGAGGTCCCTGAAAGAAATTAATACAACAGGATGAGGTCACTGTAACAGATTAATACAGCAGGACGATGTCCCTGTTACAGATTAATACAACAGGACGAGGTCGCTTAAACCAATTAATAGAACAGGACGACGTCAATAAAACAGATTAATACACCAAGACGAGGACCCTGCAACAAATTAATATAAGAGGACGAGGTCCAAGAAACAGATTAATGCAACAGGACGAGGTCCCTGAAACAGATTAATACAACAGGACGAGGTCCCTGAAACAGATTAATGGAACAGGATGAGGTCCCTGAAACATATTAATACAAGAGGACGAGATCCCTGAAACAGATAAATACAACTGGACGAGGTCCCAGAAACAGATTAATGCAAAAGGACGAGGTCCCTGAAACAGATTAATACAACAGGACGAGGTCCCTGAAACAGATTAATACAACAGGACGAGGTCCCTGAAACAGATTAATACAACAGGATGACGTCCCTGAAACAGATTAATACAACAGGACGAGGTCCCTGATACAGATTAATACAACAGGACGAGGTCCCTGATACAGATTAATACAACAGGACGAGGTCCCTGAAACAGAATAATGCAACAGGACGAGGTTCCTGAAACATATTAATACAAAAGGACGAGGTCCCTAAAACAGATTAATATAACAGGACGAGGTCCCTGAAACAGATTAATACACCAGGACGAGGTACCTAAAAGAGATTAATACAAAAGGACGAAGTCCCTGAAACAGATTAATACAAGAGGACGAGGTCCCTGATACAGATTAATACAACAGGACGAGGTCCCAGAAACAGATTAATACAAGAGGACGAGGTCCGTGTAACAGATTAATATAACAGGACGAGGTCCCTGAAACAGGTTAATACAACATGACGAGGTCACTGAAACAGATTAATACAAGGGGACGAGGTCCCTGAAACAGATTAATACAACAGGACGAGGTCCATGAAACAGATTAATACAACAGGACGACGTCCCTGAAACAGATTAATACAACAGGCGAGGTCCCTGAAACAGATTAATGCAGCAGGATGATGTCAGTGAAACAGATTAATACAACAGGACGAGGTCCCTGAAACTGATTAATACAACAGGACGAGGTCCCTGAAACAGGTTAATACAAGAGGACGAGGTCCGTGAAACAGATTAATACAACAGGACGAGGTCCATCAAACATATTAATACAACAGGAACAGTTCCCTGAAACAGATTAATGCAACAGGACGAGGTCCCTGAAATAGATTACTACTACAGGACGATGTCCCTGTAAATGATTAATACAACAGGACGAGGTCCCTGTAACAGATTAATACAACAGGAGGAGGTCCCTGAAACAGATTAATATAACAGGACGAGGTCCCTGAAACTGATTAATTCAAGAGGACGAGGTCCGTGAAACAGATAAATACAACAGGACGAGGTCCCTGAAACAGATTAATAGAGCAGGATCAGGACCTGTAACAGATTAATACAACAGGACAAGGTCCCTGTAACAGATTAATAGAACAGGACGAGGTCCCTGAAAGAGATTAATACAACAGGATGAGGTCCCTGTAACAGATTAATACAGCAGGACGATGTCCCTGTTACAGATTAATACAACAGGACGAGGTCGCTTAAACCAATTAATAGAACAGGACGAGGTCCCTAAAACAGATTAATACAAGAGGACGATGTTTCTGAAACAGATTCATACAACAGGACGACGTCCCTGAAACAGATTAATAGAACAGTACGAGGTCCCTGAAACAGATTAATGCAGCAGGATGATGTCAGTGAAACAGATTAATACAACAGGACGAGTTCCCTGAAAATGATTAATACAACTAGACAAGGTCCCTGAAACAGGTTAATACAAGAGGACGAGGTCCGTGAAACAGATTAATACAACAGGACGAGGTCCATCAAACAAATGAATAGAACAGGAACAGGTCCCTGAAACAGATTAATGCAACAGGACGAGGTCCCTGAAATAGATTACTACAACAGGACGATGTCCCTGTAACAGATTAATACAACAGGACGAGGTCCCTGTAACAGATTAATACAACAGGAGGAGGTCCCTGAAACAGATTAATATAACAGGACGAGGTCCCTGAAACTAATTAATAGAAGAGGACGAGGTCCGTGAAACAGATAAATACAACAGGACGAGGTCCCTGAAACAGAATAATAGAGCAGGATGAGGACCTGTAACAGATTAATACAACAGGACAAGGTCCCTGTAACAGATTAATAGAACAGGACGAGGTCCCTGAAAGAAATTAATACAACAGGATGAGGTCCCTGAAACAGATAATACAACAGGACGAGGTCCATGAAACAGATTAATATAACAGGACGAGGTCCCTGAAACAGGTTAATACCAGAGGACGAGGTCCCTGAAACAGATTAATACAACAGGACGAGGTCCGAGAAACAGATTAATACAACAGGACGAGGTCCGTGTAACAGATTAATATAACAGGACGAGGTCCCTGAAACAGGTTAATACAACATGACGAGGTCCCTGAAACAGATTAATACAACAGGACAAGATCCCAGAAACAGATTTATTCAAGAGGATGAGGTCCCAGAAACAGGTTAATACAACAGGACGAGGTCCTTGAAATAGATTAATACAACAGGACGAGGTCGCTTAAACCAATTAATAGAACAGGACGAGGTCCCTGAAACAGGTTAATACAACATGACGAGGTCACTGAAACAGATTAATACAAGGGGACGAGGTCCCTGAAACAGATTAATACAACAGGACGAGGTCCATGAAACAGATTAATAGAACAGGACGATGTCCCTGAAACAGATTAATGCAATAGGACGAGGTCCCTGAAACAAATTAATAGAAGAGGACGAGGTCCCTAAAACAGATTAATAGAACAGATCGAAGTCCCTGAAACAGATAAATTCAAGAGGATGAGGTCCCAGAAACAGGTTAATACAACAGGACGAGGTCGCTTAAACCAATAAATAGAACAGGACGAGGTCCCTAGAAAAGATTAATACAAGAGGACGATGTTTCTGAAACAGATTAATACAACAGGACGACGTCCCTGAAACAGATTAATACAACAGGCGAGGTCCCTGAAACAGATTAATGCAGCAGGATGATGTCAGTGAAACAGATTAATACAACAGGACGAGGTCCCTGAAACTGATTAATACAACAGGACGAGGTCCCTGAAACAGGTTAATACAAGAGGACGAGGTCCGTGAAACAGATTAATACAACAGGACGAGGTCCATCAAACATATTAATACAACAGGAACAGTTCCCTGAAACAGATTAATGCAACAGGACGAGGTCCCTGAAATAGATTACTACTACAGGACGATGTCCCTGTAAATGATTAATACAACAGGACGAGGTCCCTGTAACAGATTAATACAACAGGAGGAGGTCCCTGAAACAGATTGATATAACAGGACGAGGTCCCTGAAACTGATTAATTCAAGAGGACGAGGTCCGTGAAACAGATAAATACAACAGGACGAGGTCCCTGAAACAGATTAATAGAGCAGGATGAGGACCTGTAACAGATTAATACAACAGGACAAGGTCCCTGTAACAGATTAATAGAACAGGACGAGGTCCCTGAAAGAGATTAATACAACAGGATGAGGTCCCTGTAACAGATTAATACAGCAGGACGATGTCCCTGTTACAGATTAATACAACAGGACGAGGTCGCTTAAACCAATTAATAGAACAGGACGAGGTCCCTAAAACAGATTAATACAAGAGGACGATGTTTCTGAAACAGATTCATACAACAGGACGACGTCCCTGAAACAGATTAATAGAACAGTACGAGGTCCCTGAAACAGATTAATGCAGCAGGATGATGTCAGTGAAACAGATTAATACAACAGGACGAGTTCCCTGAAAATGATTAATACAACTAGACGAGGTCCCTGAAACAGGTTAATACAAGAGGACGATGTCCGTGAAACAGATTAATACAACAGGACGAGGTCCCTGTAACAGATTAATACAACAGGACGAGGTCCCTGTAACAGATTAATACAACAGGAGGAGGTCCCTGAAACAGATTAATATAACAGGACGAGGTCCCTGAAACTGATTAATAGAAGAGGACGAGGTCCGTGAAACAGATAAATACAACAGGACGAGGTCCCTGAAACAGAATAATAGAGCAGGATGAGGACCTGTAACAGATTAATACAACAGGACAAGGTCCCTGTAACAGATTAATAGAACAGGACGAGGTCCCTGAAAGAAATTAATACAACAGGATGAGGTCCCTGAAACAGATTAATACAACAGGACGAGGTCCATGAAACAGATTAATATAACAGGACGAGGTCCCTGAAACAGGTTAATACCAGAGGACGAGGTCCCTGAAACAGATTAATACAACAGGACGAGGTCCGAGAAACAGATTAATACAACAGGACGAGGTCCGTGTAACAGATTAATATAACAGGACGAGGTCCCTGAAACAGGTTAATACAACATGACGAGGTCCCTGAAACAGATTAATACAACAGGACAAGATCCCAGAAACAGATTTATTCAAGAGGATGAGGTCCCAGAAACAGGTTAATACAACAGGACGAGGTCCTTGAAATAGATTAATACAACAGGACGAGGTCGCTTAAACCAATTAATAGAACAGGACGAGGTCCCTAAAACAGATTAATACAAGAGGATGATGTTTCTGAAACAGATTAATACAACAGGACGACGTCCCTGGAGCAGATTAATACAACAGGACGAGGTCCCTGAAACAGATTAATGCAGCAGGATGATGTCAGTGAAACAGATTAATACAACAGGACGAGGTCCCTGAAACTGATTAATACAACAGGACGAGGTCCCTGAAACAGATTAATACAAAAGGACGAGGTCCCTGAAACAGATTAATACAACAGGACGAGGTCCCTCAAACATATTAATACAACAGGACCAGGTCCCTGAAACAGATTAATGCAACAGGACGAGGTTCCTGAAATAGATTACTACAACAGGACGATGTCCCTGTAACAGATTAATACAACAGGAGGAGGTCCTTGAAACTGATTAAAACAAGAGGACGAGGTCCCTGAAACAGTTTAATACAAGAGGACGAGGTCCGTGAAACAGATAAATACAACAGGACAAGGTCCCTGAAACAGATTAATACAACAGGACGAGGTCCCTGTAACAGATTAATACAACAGGATGATGTCCCTGAAACAGATTAATACAAGAGGACGAGGTCACTGAAACAGATAAATAGAAGAGGACGAGTTCCGTGTAACAGATTAATGCAACAGGACGAGGTCCCTGAAACAGATTAATAGAACAGGACGAGGTCCCTGAAACAGATTAATACAACAGGACGAGGTCCCTGTAACAGATTAATACAACAGGATGATGTCCCTGAAACAGGTTAATGCAACAGGACGAGCTCCCTGAAACGGATTAATACAAGAGGACGAGGTCCCTGTAACAGATTAATGCAACAGGACGAGGTCCCTGAAACAGATTAATACAACAGGACGAGATCCCTGAAACAGATTAATAGAACAGGACGAGGTACCTGAAACAGATTAATGCAACAGGACGAGGTCCCTGAAACAGATTAATGCAACAGGACGAGGTCCCTGTAACAGATTATTGCAAGAGGACGAGGTCCCTGAAACAGATGAATACAAAAGGACGAGGTCCCTGAAACAGATTAATACAACAGGACGAGGTCCCTGAAACAGATTAATACAACAGGATGAGATCCCTGAAACAGATTAATACAACAGGACGAGGTCCCTGAAACAGATTAATGGAACAGGATGAGGTCCCTGAAACAGATTAATACAAGAGGACGAGATCCCTGAAACAGATAAATACAACAGGACGAGGTCCCTGAAACAGATTAATACAACAGGACGAGGTCACTGAAACAGATTAATACAAAAGGACGAGGTCCCTGAAACAGATTAATACAACAGGATGACGTCCCTGAAACAGATTAATACAAGAGGACGAGGTCCCTGAAACAGATTAATGCAACAGGAAGAGGTCCCTGAAACAGATTAATACAACAGGACGAGGTCCCTGAAAAAGATTAATGGAACAGGATGAGGTCCCTGAAACAGATTAATACAAGAGGACGAGATCCCTGAAACAGATAAATACAACAGGACGAGGTCCCTGAAACAGATTAATACAACAGGACGAGGTCCCTGAAATAGATTAATACAAAAGGACGAGGTCCCTGAAACAGATTAATACAACAGGATGACGTCCCTGAAACAGATTAATACAAGAGGACGAGGTCCCTGAAACAGATTAATGCAACAGGATGAGGTCCCTGAAACAGATTAATACAAGAGGACGAAGTCCCTGAAACAGATTAATACAACAGGACGAGGTCCCTGAAACAGATTAATACAACAGGACGAGGTCCATGAAACAGATTAATATAACAGGACGAGGTCCCTGAAACAGGTTAATACAAGAGGACGAGGTCCCTGAAACAGATTAATACAACAGGACGAGGTCCCTGAAACAGATTAATGCAACAGGATGAGGTCCCTGAAACAGATTAATACAAGAGGACGAAGTCCCTGAAACAGATTAATACAACAGGACGAGGTCCCTGAAACAGATTAATACAACAGGACGAGGTCCCTGGAACAGATTAATACACCAGGACGAGGTCCTTTAAACAGATTAATACAAAAGGACGAGGTCCCTAAAGCAGATTAATATAACAGGACGAGGTCCCTGAAACAGATTAATACACCAGGACGAGGTCCCTAAAAGAGATTAATACAAAAGGACGAAGTCCCTGAAACAGATTAATACAAGAGGACGAGGTCCCAGATACAGAATAATATAACAGGACGTGGTCCCTAAAACAGATTAATAGAACAGGACAAGATACCAGAAACAGATTAATTCAAGAGGATGAGGTCCCAGAAACAGGTTAATACAACAGGACGAGGTCCTTGAAATAGATTAATACAAGAGGACGATGTTTCTGAAACAGATTAATAAAACAGGACGATGTCCCTGTTACAGATTAATACAACAGGACGAGGTCCCTGAAACTGATTAATACAACAGGACGAGGTCCCTGAAGCAGGTTAATACAAGAGGACGAGGTCCGTGAAACAGATAAATACAACAGGACGAGGTCACTGAAACAGATTAATACAACAGGACGAGGTCCCTGAAGCAGGTTAATAGAAGAGGACGAGGTCCGTGAAACAGATAAATACAAGAGGACGAGGTCCCTGAAAGAGATTAATACAACAGGATGAGGTCCCTGTAACAGATTAATACAACAGGACAAGGTCCCTTTAACAGATTAATAGAACAGGACTAGGTCCCTGAAAGAGATTAATACAACAGGATGATGTCCCTGAAACAGATTAATGCAACAGGACGAGGTCCCTGAAACAGATTAATGCAAGAGGACGAGGTCACTGTAACAGATTAATGCAACAGGACGAGGTCCCTGAAACAGATTAATACAACAGGACGAGGTCCCTGAAACATATTAATACAACAGGACGAGGTCCCTGAAAGAGATTAATACAAAAGGACGAGGTCCCTGAAACAGATTAATACAACAGGACGAGGTCCCTGAAACAGATTAATACAACAGGACGAGGTCCCTGAAACTGATTAATACAAGAGGACGAGGTCCCTGAAACAGATTAATACAAGAGGAAGAGGTCCGTGAAACAGATAAATACAACAGGACGAGGTCCCTGAAACAGATTAATAGAGCAGGATGAGGACCTGTAACAAATTAATACAACAGGACAAGGTCCCTGTAACAGATTAATAGAACAGGACAAGGTCCCTGAAAGAGATTAATACAACAGGATAAGGTCCCTGTAACAGATTAATACAGCAGGACGATGTCCCTGTTACAGATTAACACAACAGGACGATGTCCCTGAAACAGATTAATACAACAGGAGGAGGTCCCTGAAACAGATTAATATAACAGGACGAGGTCCCTGAAACTAATTAATAGAAGAGGACGAGGTCCGTGAAACAGATAAATACAACAGGACGAGGTCCCTGAAACAGAATAATAGAGCAGGATGAGGACCTGTAACAGATTAATACAACAGGACAAGGTCCCTGTAACAGATTAATAGAACAGGACGAGGTCCCTGAAAGAAATTAATACAACAGGATGAGGTCCCTGAAACAGATTAATACAACAGGACGAGGTCCATGAAACAGATTAATATAACAGGACGAGGTCCCTGAAACAGGTTAATACCAGAGGACGAGGTCCCTGAAACAGATTAATACAACAGGACGAGGTCCGAGAAACAGATTAATACAACAGGACGAGGTCCGTGTAACAGATTAATATAACAGGACGAGGTCCCTGAAACAGGTTAATACAACATGACGAGGTCCCTGAAACAGATTAATACAACAGGACAAGATCCCAGAAACAGATTTATTCAAGAGGATGAGGTCCCAGAAACAGGTTAATACAACAGGACGAGGTCCTTGAAATAGATTAATACAACAGGACGAGGTCGCTTAAACCAATTAATAGAACAGGACGAGGTCCCTGAAACAGGTTAATACAACATGACGAGGTCACTGAAACAGATTAATACAAGGGGACGAGGTCCCTGAAACAGATTAATACAACAGGACGAGGTCCATGAAACAGATTAATAGAACAGGACGATGTCCCTGAAACAGATTAATGCAATAGGACGAGGTCCCTGAAACAAATTAATAGAAGAGGACGATATCCCTGAAACAGATTAATACAAAAGGACGAGGTCCCTAAAACAGATTAATAGAACAGATCGAAGTCCCTGAAACAGATTAATTCAAGAGGATGAGGTCCCAGAAACAGGTTAATACAACAGGACGAGGTCGCTTAAACCAATAAATAGAACAGGACGAGGTCCCTAGAAAAGATTAATACAAGAGGACGATGTTTCTGAAACAGATTAATACAACAGGACGACGTCCCTGAAACAGATTAATACAACAGGCGAGGTCCCTGAAACAGATTAATGCAGCAGGATGATGTCAGTGAAACAGATTAATACAACAGGACGAGGTCCCTGAAACTGATTAATACAACAGGACGAGGTCCCTGAAACAGGTTAATACAAGAGGACGAGGTCCGTGAAACAGATTAATACAACAGGACGAGGTCCATCAAACATATTAATACAACAGGAACAGTTCCCTGAAACAGATTAATGCAACAGGACGAGGTCCCTGAAATAGATTACTACTACAGGACGATGTCCCTGTAAATGATTAATACAACAGGACGAGGTCCCTGTAACAGATTAATACAACAGGAGGAGGTCCCTGAAACAGATTGATATAACAGGACGAGGTCCCTGAAACTGATTAATTCAAGAGGACGAGGTCCGTGAAACAGATAAATACAACAGGACGAGGTCCCTGAAACAGATTAATAGAGCAGGATGAGGACCTGTAACAGATTAATACAACAGGACAAGGTCCCTGTAACAGATTAATAGAACAGGACGAGGTCCCTGAAAGAGATTAATACAACAGGATGAGGTCCCTGTAACAGATTAATACAGCAGGACGATGTCCCTGTTACAGATTAATACAACAGGACGAGGTCGCTTAAACCAATTAATAGAACAGGACGAGGTCCCTAAAACAGATTAATACAAGAGGACGATGTTTCTGAAACAGATTCATACAACAGGACGACGTCCCTGAAACAGATTAATAGAACAGTACGAGGTCCCTGAAACAGATTAATGCAGCAGGATGATGTCAGTGAAACAGATTAATACAACAGGACGAGTTCCCTGAAAATGATTAATACAACTAGACGAGGTCCCTGAAACAGGTTAATACAAGAGGACGAGGTCCGTGAAACAGATTAATACAACAGGACGAGGTCCCTGTAACAGATTAATACAACAGGACGAGGTCCCTGTAACAGATTAATACAACAGGAGGAGGTCCCTGAAACAGATTAATATAACAGGACGAGGTCCCTGAAACTGATTAATAGAAGAGGACGAGGTCCGTGAAACAGATAAATACAACAGGACGAGGTCCCTGAAACAGAATAATAGAGCAGGATGAGGACCTGTAACAGATTAATACAACAGGACAAGGTCCCTGTAACAGATTAATAGAACAGGACGAGGTCCCTGAAAGAAATTAATACAACAGGATGAGGTCCCTGAAACAGATTAATACAACAGGACGAGGTCCATGAAACAGATTAATATAACAGGACGAGGTCCCTGAAACAGGTTAATACCAGAGGACGAGGTCCCTGAAACAGATTAATACAACAGGACGAGGTCCGAGAAACAGATTAATACAACAGGACGAGGTCCGTGTAACAGATTAATATAACAGGACGAGGTCCCTGAAACAGGTTAATACAACATGACGAGGTCCCTGAAACAGATTAATACAACAGGACAAGATCCCAGAAACAGATTTATTCAAGAGGATGAGGTCCCAGAAACAGGTTAATACAACAGGACGAGGTCCTTGAAATAGATTAATACAACAGGACGAGGTCGCTTAAACCAATTAATAGAACAGGACGAGGTCCCTAAAACAGATTAATACAAGAGGATGATGTTTCTGAAACAGATTAATACAACAGGACGACGTCCCTGGAGCAGATTAATACAACAGGACGAGGTCCCTGAAACAGATTAATGCAGCAGGATGATGTCAGTGAAACAGATTAATACAACAGGACGAGGTCCTTGAAACTGATTAATACAACAGGACGAGGTCCCTGAAACAGATTAATACAAAAGGACGAGGTCCCTGAAACAGATTAATACAACAGGACGAGGTCCCTCAAACATATTAATACAACAGGACCAGGTCCCTGAAACAGATTAATGCAACAGGACGAGGTTCCTGAAATAGATTACTACAACAGGACGATGTCCCTGTAACAGATTAATACAACAGGAGGAGGTCCCTGAAACTGATTAAAACAAGAGGACGAGGTCCCTGAAACAGTTTAATACAAGAGGACGAGGTCCGTGAAACAGATAAATACAACAGGACAAGGTCCCTGAAACAGATTAATACAACAGGACGAGGTCCCTGTAACAGATTAATACAACAGGATGATGTCCCTGAAACAGATTAATACAAGAGGACGAGGTCACTGAAACAGATAAATAGAAGAGGACGAGTTCCGTGTAACAGATTAATGCAACAGGACGAGGTCCCTGAAACAGATTAATAGAACAGGACGAGGTCCCTGAAACAGATTAATACAACAGGACGAGGTCCCTGTAACAGATTAATACAACAGGATGATGTCCCTGAAACAGGTTAATGCAACAGGACGAGCTCCCTGAAACGGATTAATACAAGAGGACGAGGTCCCTGTAACAGATTAATGCAACAGGACGAGGTCCCTGAAACAGATTAATACAACAGGACGAGATCCCTGAAACAGATTAATAGAACAGGACGAGGTACCTGAAACAGATTAATGCAACAGGAGGAGGTCCCTGAAACAGATTAATGCAACAGGACGAGGTCCCTGTAACAGATTATTGCAAGAGGACGAGGTCCCTGAAACAGATGAATACAAAAGGACGA
Source organism: Narcine bancroftii (assembly GCF_036971445.1). Classification (NCBI taxonomy): domain Eukaryota; kingdom Metazoa; phylum Chordata; class Chondrichthyes; order Torpediniformes; family Narcinidae; genus Narcine; species Narcine bancroftii. The sequence continues at coordinate 7,280,972 of NC_091470.1, read as the reverse complement.
GGTCCCTGAAACAGATTAATACAACAGGACGAGGTCCCTGAAACAGATTAATACAACAGGATGAGATCCCTGAAACAGATTAATACAACAGGACGAGGTCCCTGAAACAGATTAATGGAACAGGATGAGGTCCCTGAAACAGATTAATACAAGAGGACGAGATCCCTGAAACAGATAAATACAACAGGACGAGGTCCCTGAAACAGATTAATACAACAGGACGAGGTCACTGAAACAGATTAATACAAAAGGACGAGGTCCCTGAAACAGATTAATACAACAGGATGACGTCCCTGAAACAGATTAATACAAGAGGACGAGGTCCCTGAAACAGATTAATGCAACAGGAAGAGGTCCCTGAAACAGATTAATACAACAGGACGAGGTCCCTGAAAAAGATTAATGGAACAGGATGAGGTCCCTGAAACAGATTAATACAAGAGGACGAGATCCCTGAAACAGATAAATAGAACAGGACGAGGTCCCTGAAACAGATTAATACAACAGGACGAGGTCCCTGAAATAGATTAATACAAAAGGACGAGGTCCCTGAAACAGATTAATACAACAGGATGACGTCCCTGAAACAGATTAATACAAGAGGACGAGGTCCCTGAAACAGATTAATGCAACAGGATGAGGTCCCTGAAACAGATTAATACAAGAGGACGAAGTCCCTGAAACAGATTAATACAACAGGACGAGGTCCCTGAAACAGATTAATACAACAGGACGAGGTCCATGAAACAGATTAATATAACAGGACGAGGTCCCTGAAACAGGTTAATACAAGAGGACGAGGTCCCTGAAACAGATTAATACAACAGGACGAGGTCCCTGAAACAGATTAATGCAACAGGATGAGGTCCCTGAAACAGATTAATACAAGAGGACGAAGTCCCTGAAACAGATTAATACAACAGGACGAGGTCCCTGAAACAGATTAATACAACAGGACGAGGTCCCTGGAACAGATTAATACACCAGGACGAGGTCCTTTAAACAGATTAATACAAAAGGACGAGGTCCCTAAAGCAGATTAATATAACAGGACGAGGTCCCTGAAACAGATTAATACACCAGGACGAGGTCCCTAAAAGAGATTAATACAAAAGGACGAAGTCCCTGAAACAGATTAATACAAGAGGACGAGGTCCCAGATACAGAATAATATCACAGGACGTGGTCCCTAAAACAGATTAATAGAACAGGACAAGATACCAGAAACAGATTAATTCAAGAGGATGAGGTCCCAGAAACAGGTTAATACAACAGGACGAGGTCCTTGAAATAGATTAATACAAGAGGACGATGTTTCTGAAACAGATTAATAAAACAGGACGATGTCCCTGTTACAGATTAATACAACAGAACGAGGTCCCTGAAACTGATTAATACAACAGGACGAGGTCCCTGAAGCAGGTTAATACAAGAGGACGAGGTCCGTGAAACAGATAAATACAACAGGACGAGGTCACTGAAACAGATTAATACAACAGGACGAGGTCCCTGAAGCAGGTTAATAGAAGAGGACGAGGTCCGTGAAACAGATAAATACAAGAGGACGAGGTCCCTGAAAGAGATTAATACAACAGGATGAGGTCCCTGTAACAGATTAATACAACAGGACAAGGTCCCTTTAACAGATTAATAGAACAGGACTAGGTCCCTGAAAGAGATTAATACAACAGGATGATGTCCCTGAAACAGATTAATGCAACAGGACGAGGTCCCTGAAACAGATTAATGCAAGAGGACGAGGTCACTGTAACAGATTAATGCAACAGGACGAGGTCCCTGAAACAGATTAATACAACAGGACGAGGTCCCTGAAACATATTAATACAACAGGACGAGGTCCCTGAAAGAGATTAATACAAAAGGACGAGGTCCCTGAAACAGATTAATACAACAGGACGAGGTCCCTGAAACAGATTAATACAACAGGACGAGGTCCCTGAAACTGATTAATACAAGAGGACGAGGTCCCTGAAACAGATTAATACAAGAGGAAGAGGTCCGTGAAACAGATAAATACAACAGGACGAGGTCCCTGAAACAGATTAATAGAGCAGGATGAGGACCTGTAACAAATTAATACAACAGGACAAGGTCCCTGTAACAGATTAATAGAACAGGACAAGGTCCCTGAAAGAGATTAATACAACAGGATAAGGTCCCTGTAACAGATTAATACAGCAGGACGATGTCCCTGTTACAGATTAACACAACAGGACGATGTCCCTGAAACAGATTAATACAACAGGAGGAGGTCCCTGAAACAGATTAATATAACAGGACGAGGTCCCTGAAACTAATTAATAGAAGAGGACGAGGTCCGTGAAACAGATAAATACAACAGGACGAGGTCCCTGAAACAGAATAATAGAGCAGGATGAGGACCTGTAACAGATTAATACAACACGACAAGGTCCCTGTAACAGATTAATAGAACATGACGAGGTCCCTGAAAGAAATTAATACAACAGGATGAGGTCCCTGAAACAGATTAATACAACAGGACGAGGTCCATGAAACAGATTAATATAACAGGACGAGGTCCCTGAAACAGGTTAATACCAGAGGACGAGGTCCCTGAAACAGATTAATACAACAGGACGAGGTCCGAGAAACAGATTAATACAACAGGACGAGGTCCGTGTAACAGATTAATATAACAGGACGAGGTCCCTGAAACAGGTTAATACAACATGACGAGGTCCCTGAAACAGATTAATACAACAGGACAAGATCCCAGAAACAGATTTATTCAAGAGGATGAGGTCCCAGAAACAGGTTAATACAACAGGACGAGGTCCTTGAAATAGATTAATACAACAGGACGAGGTCGCTTAAACCAATTAATAGAACAGGACGAGGTCCCTGAAACAGGTTAATACAACATGACGAGGTCACTGAAACAGATTAATACAAGGGGACGAGGTCCCTGAAACAGATTAATACAACAGGACGAGGTCCATGAAACAGATTAATAGAACAGGACGATGTCCCTGAAACAGATTAATGCAATAGGACGAGGTCCCTGAAACAAATTAATAGAAGAGGACGATATCCCTGAAACAGATTAATACAAAAGGACGAGGTCCCTAAAACAGATTAATAGAACAGATCGAAGTCCCTGAAACAGATTAATTCAAGAGGATGAGGTCCCAGAAACAGGTTAATACAACAGGACGAGGTCGCTTAAACCAATAAATAGAACAGGACGAGGTCCCTAGAAAAGATTAATACAAGAGGACGATGTTTCTGAAACAGATTAATACAACAGGACGACGTCCCTGAAACAGATTAATACAACAGGCGAGGTCCCTGAAACAGATTAATGCAGCAGGATGATGTCAGTGAAACAGATTAATACAACAGGACGAGGTCCCTGAAACTGATTAATACAACAGGACGAGGTCCCTGAAACAGGTTAATACAAGAGGACGAGGTCCGTGAAACAGATTAATACAACAGGACGAGGTCCATCAAACATATTAATACAACAGGAACAGTTCCCTGAAACAGATTAATGCAACAGGACGAGGTCCCTGAAATAGATTACTACTACAGGACGATGTCCCTGTAAATGATTAATACAACAGGACGAGGTCCCTGTAACAGATTAATACAACAGGAGGAGGTCCCTGAAACAGATTGATATAACAGGACGAGGTCCCTGAAACTGATTAATTCAAGAGGACGAGGTCCGTGAAACAGATAAATACAACAGGACGAGGTCCCTGAAACAGATTAATAGAGCAGGATGAGGACCTGTAACAGATTAATACAACAGGACAAGGTCCCTGTAACAGATTAATAGAACAGGACGAGGTCCCTGAAAGAGATTAATACAACAGGATGAGGTCCCTGTAACAGATTAATACAGCAGGACGATGTCCCTGTTACAGATTAATACAACAGGACGAGGTCGCTTAAACCAATTAATAGAACAGGACGAGGTCCCTAAAACAGATTAATACAAGAGGACGATGTTTCTGAAACAGATTCATACAACAGGACGACGTCCCTGAAACAGATTAATAGAACAGTACGAGGTCCCTGAAACAGATTAATGCAGCAGGATGATGTCAGTGAAACAGATTAATACAACAGGACGAGTTCCCTGAAAATGATTAATACAACTAGACGAGGTCCCTGAAACAGGTTAATACAAGAGGACGAGGTCCGTGAAACAGATTAATACAACAGGACGAGGTCCCTGTAACAGATTAATACAACAGGACGAGGTCCCTGTAACAGATTAATACAACAGGAGGAGGTCCCTGAAACAGATTAATATAACAGGACGAGGTCCCTGAAACTGATTAATAGAAGAGGACGAGGTCCGTGAAACAGATAAATACAACAGGACGAGGTCCCTGAAACAGAATAATAGAGCAGGATGAGGACCTGTAACAGATTAATACAACAGGACAAGGTCCCTGTAACAGATTAATAGAACAGGACGAGGTCCCTGAAAGAAATTAATACAACAGGAAGAGGTCCCTGAAACAGATTAATACAACAGGACGAGGTCCATGAAACAGATTAATATAACAGGACGAGGTCCCTGAAACAGGTTAATACCAGAGGACGAGGTCCCTGAAACAGATTAATACAACAGGACGAGGTCCGAGAAACAGATTAATACAACAGGACGAGGTCCGTGTAACAGATTAATATAACAGGACGAGGTCCCTGAAACAGGTTAATACAACATGACGAGGTCCCTGAAACAGATTAATACAACAGGACAAGATCCCAGGAACAGATTTATTCAAGAGGATGAGGTCCCAGAAACAGGTTAATACAACAGGACGAGGTCCTTGAAATAGATTAATACAACAGGACGAGGTCGCTTAAACCAATTAATAGAACAGGACGAGGTCCCTAAAACAGATTAATACAAGAGGATGATGTTTCTGAAACAGATTAATACAACAGGACGACGTCCCTGGAGCAGATTAATACAACAGGACGAGGTCCCTGAAACAGATTAATGCAGCAGGATGATGTCAGTGAAACAGATTAATACAACAGGACGAGGTCCCTGAAACTGATTAATACAACAGGACGAGGTCCCTGAAACAGATTAATACAAAAGGACGAGGTCCCTGAAACAGATTAATACAACAGGACGAGGTCCCTCAAACATATTAATACAACAGGACCAGGTCCCTGAAACAGATTAATGCAACAGGACGAGGTTCCTGAAATAGATTACTACAACAGGACGATGTCCCTGTAACAGATTAATACAACAGGAGGAGGTCCCTGAAACTGATTAAAACAAGAGGACGAGGTCCCTGAAACAGTTTAATACAAGAGGACGAGGTCCGTGAAACAGATAAATACAACAGGACAAGGTCCCTGAAACAGATTAATACAACAGGACGAGGTCCCTGTAACAGATTAATACAACAGGATGATGTCCCTGAAACAGATTAATACAAGAGGACGAGGTCACTGAAACAGATAAATAGAAGAGGACGAGTTCCGTGTAACAGATTAATGCAACAGGACGAGGTCCCTGAAACAGATTAATAGAACAGGACGAGGTCCCTGAAACAGATTAATACAACAGGACGAGGTCCCTGTAACAGATTAATACAACAGGATGATGTCCCTGAAACAGGTTAATGCAACAGGACGAGCTCCCTGAAATGGATTAATACAAGAGGACGAGGTCCCTGTAACAGATTAATGCAACAGGACGAGGTCCCTGAAACAGATTAATACAACAGGACGAGATCCCTGAAACAGATTAATAGAACAGGACGAGGTACCTGAAACAGATTAATGCAACAGGAGGAGGTCCCTGAAACAGATTAATGCAACAGGACGAGGTCCCTGTAACAGATTATTGCAAGAGGACGAGGTCCCTGAAACAGATGAATACAAAAGGACGAGGTCCCTGAAACAGATTAATACAACAGGACGAGGTCCCTGAAACAGATTAATACAACAGGATGAGATCCCTGAAACAGATTAATACAACAGGACGAGGTCCCTGAAACAGATTAATGGAACAGGATGAGGTCCCTGAAACAGATTAATACAAGAGGACGAGATCCCTGAAACAGATAAATACAACAGGACGAGGTCCCTGAAACAGATTAATACAACAGGACGAGGTCACTGAAACAGATTAATACAAAAGGACGAGGTCCCTGAAACAGATTAATACAACAGGATGACGTCCCTGAAACAGATTAATACAAGAGGACGAGGTCCCTGAAACAGATTAATGCAACAGGAAGAGGTCCCTGAAACAGATTAATACAACAGGACGAGGTCCCTGAAAAAGATTAATGGAACAGGATGAGGTCCCTGAAACAGATTAATACAAGAGGACGAGATCCCTGAAACAGATAAATACAACAGGACGAGGTCCCTGAAACAGATTAATACAACAGGACGAGGTCCCTGAAATAGATTAATACAAAAGGACGAGGTCCCTGAAACAGATTAATACAACAGGATGACGTCCCTGAAACAGATTAATACAAGAGGACGAGGTCCCTGAAACAGATTAATGCAACAGGATGAGGTCCCTGAAACAGATTAATACAAGAGGACGAAGTCCCTGAAACAGATTAATACAACAGGACGAGGTCCCTGAAACAGATTAATACAACAGGACGAGGTCCATGAAACAGATTAATATAACAGGACGAGGTCCCTGAAACAGGTTAATACAAGAGGACGAGGTCCCTGAAACAGATTAATACAACAGGACGAGGTCCCTGAAACAGATTAATGCAACCGGATGAGGTCCCTGAAACAGATTAATACAAGAGGACGAAGTCCCTGAAACAGATTAATACAACAGGACGAGGTCCCTGAAACAGATTAATACAACGGGACGAGGTCCCTGGAACAGATTAATACACCAGGACGAGGTCCTTTAAACAGATTAATACAAAAGGACGAGGTCCCTAAAGCAGATTAATATAACAGGACGAGGTCCCTGAAACAGATTAATACACCAGGACGAGGTCCCTAAAAGAGATTAATACAAAAGGACGAAGTCCCTGAAACAGATTAATACAAGAGGACGAGGTCCCAGATACAGAATAATATAACAGGACGTGGTCCCTAAAACAGATTAATAGAACAGGACAAGATACCAGAAACAGATTAATTCAAGAGGATGAGGTCCCAGAAACAGGTTAATACAACAGGACGAGGTCCTTGAAATAGATTAATACAAGAGGACGATGTTTCTGAAACAGATTAATAAAACAGGACGATGTCCCTGTTACAGATTAATACAACAGGACGAGGTCCCTGAAACTGATTAATACAACAGGACGAGGTCCCTGAAGCAGGTTAATACAAGAGGACGAGGTCCGTGAAACAGATAAATACAACAGGACGAGGTCACTGAAACAGATTAATACAACAGGACGAGGTCCCTGAAGCAGGTTAATAGAAGAGGACGAGGTCCGTGAAACAGATAAATACAAGAGGACGAGGTCCCTGAAAGAGATTAATACAACAGGATGAGGTCCCTGTAACAGATTAATACAACAGGACAAGGTCCCTTTAACAGATTAATAGAACAGGACTAGGTCCCTGAAAGAGATTAATACAACAGGATGATGTCCCTGAAACAGATTAATGCAACAGGACGAGGTCCCTGAAACAGATTAATGCAAGAGGACGAGGTCACTGTAACAGATTAATGCAACAGGACGAGGTCCCTGAAACAGATTAATACAACAGGACGAGGTCCCTGAAACATATTAATACAACAGGACGAGGTCTCTGAAAGAGATTAATACAAAAGGACGAGGTCCCTGAAACAGATTAATACAACAGGACGAGGTCCCTGAAACAGATTAATACAACAGGACGAGGTCCCTGAAACTGATTAATACAAGAGGACGAGGTCCCTGAAACAGATTAATACAAGAGGAAGAGGTCCGTGAAACAGATAAATACAACAGGACGAGGTCCCTGAAACAGATTAATAGAGCAGGATGAGGACCTGTAACAAATTAATACAACAGGACAAGGTCCCTGTAACAGATTAATAGAACAGGACAAGGTCCCTGAAAGAGATTAATACAACAGGATAAGGTCCCTGTAACAGATTAATACAGCAGGACGATGTCCCTGTTACAGATTAACACAACAGGACGATGTCCCTGAAACAGATTAATACAACAGGACGAGGTCCCTGTAACAGATTAATACAACAGTATGATGTCCCTGAAACAGATTAATGCAAATGGACGAGGTCCCTGAAACAGATTAATACAACAGGATGAGGTCCCTGAAACAGATTAATACAAGAGGACGAGGTCCCTGAAACAGGTTAATACAAGAGGACGAGGTACCTGAAACAGATTAATACAACAGGACGAGGTCCAAGAAACAGATTAATATAACAGGACGAGGTCCCTGAAACAGGTTAATACAACATGACGAGGTCCCTGAAACAGATTAATACAAGGGGACGAGGTCCCTGAAACAGATTAATACAACAGGACGAGGTCCATTAAACAGATTAATAGAACAGGACGATGTCCCTGAAACAGATTAATGCAATAGGACGAGGTCCCTGAAACAAATTAATAGAAGAGGACGATGTCCCTGAAACAGATTAATACAACAGGACGACGTCCCTAAAACAGATTAATAGAACAGATCGAAGTCCCTGAAACAGATTAATACAACAGGACAAGATCCCAGAAACAGATTAATTCAAGAGGATGAGGTCCCAGAAACATGTTAATACAACAGGACGAGGTCCTTGAAATAGATTAATACAACAGGACGAGGTCGCTTAAACCAATTAATAGAACAGGACGAGGTCCCTAAAACAGATTAATACAACAGGACGACGTCCCTGAAACAGATTAAAACAACAGGATGAGGTCCCTGAAACAGATTAATGCAGCAGGATGATGTCAGTGAAACAGATTAATACAAGAGGACGAGGTCCCTGAAACAGATTAATACAACAGGAAGAGGTCCCTGAAACAGATTAATACAACAGGACGAGGTCCATGAAACAGATTAATATAACAGGACGAGGTCCCTGAAACAGGTTAATACCAGAGGACGAGGTCCCTGAAACAGATTAATACAACAGGACGAGGTCCGAGAAACAGATTAATACAACAGGACGAGGTCCGTGTAACAGATTAATATAACAGGACGAGGTCCCTGAAACAGGTTAATACAACATGACGAGGTCCCTGAAACAGATTAATACAACAGGACAAGATCCCAGGAACAGATTTATTCAAGAGGATGAGGTCCCAGAAACAGGTTAATACAACAGGACGAGGTCCTTGAAATAGATTAATACAACAGGACGAGGTCGCTTAAACCAATTAATAGAACAGGACGAGGTCCCTAAAACAGATTAATACAAGAGGATGATGTTTCTGAAACAGATTAATACAACAGGACGACGTCCCTGGAGCAGATTAATACAACAGGACGAGGTCCCTGAAACAGATTAATGCAGCAGGATGATGTCAGTGAAACAGATTAATACAACAGGACGAGGTCCCTGAAACTGATTAATACAACAGGACGAGGTCCCTGAAACAGATTAATACAAAAGGACGAGGTCCCTGAAACAGATTAATACAACAGGACGAGGTCCCTCAAACATATTAATACAACAGGACCAGGTCCCTGAAACAGATTAATGCAACAGGACGAGGTTCCTGAAATAGATTACTACAACAGGACGATGTCCCTGTAACAGATTAATACAACAGGAGGAGGTCCCTGAAACTGATTAAAACAAGAGGACGAGGTCCCTGAAACAGTTTAATACAAGAGGACGAGGTCCGTGAAACAGATAAATACAACAGGACAAGGTCCCTGAAACAGATTAATACAACAGGACGAGGTCCCTGTAACAGATTAATACAACAGGATGATGTCCCTGAAACAGATTAATACAAGAGGACGAGGTCACTGAAACAGATAAATAGAAGAGGACGAGTTCCGTGTAACAGATTAATGCAACAGGACGAGGTCCCTGAAACAGATTAATAGAACAGGACGAGGTCCCTGAAACAGATTAATACAACAGGACGAGGTCCCTGTAACAGATTAATACAACAGGATGATGTCCCTGAAACAGGTTAATGCAACAGGACGAGCTCCCTGAAACGGATTAATACAAGAGGACGAGGTCCCTGTAACAGATTAATGCAACAGGACGAGGTCCCTGAAACAGATTAATACAACAGGACGAGATCCCTGAAACAGATTAATAGAACAGGACGAGGTACCTGAAACAGATTAATGCAACAGGAGGAGGTCCCTGAAACAGATTAATGCAACAGGACGAGGTCCCTGTAACAGATTATTGCAAGAGGACGAGGTCCCTGAAACAGATGAATACAAAAGGACGAGGTCCCTGAAACAGATTAATACAACAGGACGAGGTCCCTGAAACAGATTAATACAACAGGATGAGATCCCTGAAACAGATTAATACAACAGGACGAGGTCCCTGAAACAGATTAATGGAACAGGATGAGGTCCCTGAAACAGATTAATACAAGAGGACGAGATCCCTGAAACAGATAAATACAACAGGACGAGGTCCCTGAAACAGATTAATACAACAGGACGAGGTCACTGAAACAGATTAATACAAAAGGACGAGGTCCCTGAAACAGATTAATACAACAGGATGACGTCCCTGAAACAGATTAATACAAGAGGACGAGGTCCCTGAAACAGATTAATGCAACAGGAAGAGGTCCCTGAAACAGATTAATACAACAGGACGAGGTCCCTGAAAAAGATTAATGGAACAGGATGAGGTCCCTGAAACAGATTAATACAAGAGGACGAGATCCCTGAAACAGATAAATACAACAGGACGAGGTCCCTGAAACAGATTAATACAACAGGACGAGGTCCCTGAAATAGATTAATACAAAAGGACGAGGTCCCTGAAACAGATTAATACAACAGGATGACGTCACTGAAACAGATTAATACAAGAGGACGAGGTCCCTGAAACAGATTAATGCAACAGGATGAGGTCCCTGAAACAGATTAATACAAGAGGACGAAGTCCCTGAAACAGATTAATACAACAGGACGAGGTCCCTGAAACAGATTAATACAACAGGACGAGGTCCATGAAACAGATTAATATAACAGGACGAGGTCCCTGAAACAGGTTAATACAAGAGGACGAGGTCCCTGAAACAGATTAATACAACAGGACGAGGTCCCTGAAACAGATTAATGCAACAGGATGAGGTCCCTGAAACAGATTAATACAAGAGGACGAAGTCCCTGAAACAGATTAATACAACAGGACGAGGTCCCTGAAACAGATTAATACAACAGGACGAGGTCCCTGGAACAGATTAATACACCAGGACGAGGTCCTTTAAACAGATTAATACAAAAGGACGAGGTCCCTAAAGCAGATTAATATAACAGGACGAGGTCCCTGAAACAGATTAATACACCAGGACGAGGTCCCTAAAAGAGATTAATACAAAAGGACGAAGTCCCTGAAACAGATTAATACAAGAGGACGAGGTCCCAGATACAGAATAATATAACAGGACGTGGTCCCTAAAACAGATTAATAGAACAGGACAAGATACCAGAAACAGATTAATTCAAGAGGATGAGGTCCCAGAAACAGGTTAATACAACAGGACGAGGTCCTTGAAATAGATTAATACAAGAGGACGATGTTTCTGAAACAGATTAATAAAACAGGACGATGTCCCTGTTACAGATTAATACAACAGGACGAGGTCCCTGAAACTGATTAATACAACAGGACGAGGTCCCTGAAGCAGGTTAATACAAGAGGACGAGGTCCGTGAAACAGATAAATACAACAGGACGAGGTCACTGAAACAGATTAATACAACAGGACGAGGTCCCTGAAGCAGGTTAATAGAAGAGGACGAGGTCCGTGAAACAGATAAATACAAGAGGACGAGGTCCCTGAAAGAGATTAATACAACAGGATGAGGTC